>NW_007379134.1:0-20417 GCF_000475195.1 Diaphorina citri | reverse complement strand
CGAGAGAGGGTTTTTTTTTTTTTTTTTTTTTTTTTTTTTTTTTTTTTTCAACAAAATACTCAGATATATTTTAAATAAAAATTCATGAACAGATCAAACAGCTCTAACTGCCAAGGTCTTATCGTTCAGAGAACGAACATTATCAAAATTCGCCCCGGGCTGGAATCAACCCCGCGGTCTAGCGCATACAAGGCAGACGCGCTACTAACCAAGGTAACTAGGCTGGCTAGGTAGATGCAATAAAAGGAATAGTAATAGGTATTTCATACATTTTGAAGGCTATCAAATATTGTTTATGTTACCAACAACCAACAAAGTTTTGATGCAATTTGCCTTTAATTCAGTTTTTAATTAAATACTTCAGTTTGATGGTGAGTTTCACCAATGACTTAATGAGAGAGTTAACTAATGGGGGAATTTTTAATCATCCAAAAAGGAGCTTTTAACTATCCAAATAAGAGTTTTTAATGATCCAACAAGGAGTTTTTAATGATCTAACAAGGAGTTTTTAATGATCCAACAAGGAGTTTTTAATGATCTAACAAGGAGTTTTTAGTGATCCAAAAAGAGGAGTTTTTAAAAACTCCTGTTTGTATCATTAAAAACTCCTTTTTTGGATTATTAAAAGCTCCTTTTTGGACGATTGAAATTGGTTAGTCATTGGTGAAATCCACCATCAATGTAATATTTTCATTTTTTATCAGGTGGTACTACCTCGGTTCTTAGCCTCGGTAGAGTTCCTCTCGGATGTGGCAGCTATGGAGACCGTGCCGTCAGAGAGTGCTGAGCCTACGCCATCCACTAGTGGAGCGGCCGGGGGACTCGCGGTGGAAAATAAGGGCCTCCTGTCCACCTCGATACTGGATATGGTGAATCTGTTTTCCCAGGCGACCTATACGATAGGGCTGGACCTTAACCCGCACCAGGGTAAGTTTGAATGGTTCAGGGTTGAATGATAGTGATTGCCTCTGGCAGTAATTTCGCCCCTTTGTTTGTAATTATTGTATTTGTACATTATACTTAGGACATGAAAACCTGGAAGGGGTGTTTTATTTGTACATTATTATAACCAATAAAGAGTCTCATTATGAATTTTATAGAATAGAATATACCCTGCTTATACTGCCAGAATGAGACTGAAAAGTCCCTTTACTCCCGCAGTCTAATTAAGATCTTATGTATTTGGTACAGAATAAGTGTAAATTTTATAAACAAATACCTTCCTTAAATTTTAAGATTTATAGGTATCTTTTGGGTCTCATAAGTGGTAGACTTTATATTAGTTACATTAGCACAATGACATTATTATATTATGGAACTTGGGATTTAACTAGCCGTTTCCCAGTACGGTGAAAGGTTTTTTTAAAGAATCGAACCCGGAACCCTGGACTGCAACCCGTGGCTTAAGCGCGACTCCTTTCTACATAAGGATTTCTCTTCCTTACAGGTGATCCTAGAGTACCTCTAATGACATGGAAGTCTTGCGCCTACACCATCCGCTCCCTCGAGTGGCAACTACGCGACCAAGACAAACCTCTCCTAGGCGAATTCTCCTCCCGCCAGCAAGACTGTCTGTCCGGTCTAGTTCGCGTGGCTGCCGTCCTTAGCGCTATCTCCGTGAAGGAACAAGTCGTCAATTCGCACGCCATCAAACTGCTGTCCCTCATCTTGGACAGTGGGACTGAAGACACCTGTCTGATAGACTGGGACTGTCTGAGTGTGCTCGTCCCATTGACTATCACTTTGCCTAGTATATTCTACTCCGAGGATTGCACGCCCATCCCGTTAGGCACACAGCTGGAGTTGCAATCCCTGACGCTTATCCTGATTGCTAACCTGGCTCAGATTATACTTACTGTAAAGTATGGTTGACTATCACCTTGCCTAGTATATTCTACTCCGAGGATTGCACGCCTATCCCGTTAGGCACACAGCTGGAGTTGCAATCCCTGACGCTTATCCTGATTGCTAACCTGGCTCAGATTATACTTACTGTAAAGTATGACGAGGAGGATTGCATGGAAGAGACTACAGAACCTACAGACACAGATGGTGAAAGCGAAGACACGGCCTGTTTGAAACAAATCGTGAAAATCCTTCTAGACCGGGACATCACCAACACGTCCTCCTATTGGAAATGGCTGCAAACGCAATGCTCTCCGTTTCTGAGATGCTGTGTGATATTCTACCACTTCCTCACGGACGTACCGGCACCAGGGAGCTTGGAGACGGTGGGTGGGGATACGTATGCGAATATGTGCTCGTATTTGGGCCTGCCCACGAGTTGTGCGGGGCTGCTGGATAAACCCGGTGTTATCAAGTTGATGAAGAAGTGGAAGTCCAATGAGAAGCTCAAGGTTAAGGTGAGTGCCCCCAGTGATGTTACTGGAAGTTTTCTTTAAAGGCCCAATCGATTTTGAAAAAGAAAAATCGATTTTTACCAAATTTTATCAAAAACGGACAGCGTTCGAGTCCTTATTGCAGACAGAGAGGGACAAATCAATTGCTAAGTAGTAGAGTTACAACTAGGAACTTTTTTGTTCGTTCAAAAACTAACATTAAAAAATAAAGAAAAAAATCTTCATGTGCCCTCTCTAGGGCGGAGGTTGGCAATCACCAGTGTCAGGCGAACTTTATTGCTTTTCTGAAGAGTTCTTGCCATGAACAGTCGAGTCGTGCAGGTTATGTAACCAGGATATTCTTTAAAACCTCGGTGGTGTAGTGGTCAAGGCGCTCGCCTGGTAAACAGGAGGGCGTGGGTTCAATCCCAGCCGAGGTATGGAATACCTACCTCGGTGGTTAAATAAGCACTGTTATTATTATTACCAATTTTCTTTCGCAGGTTCCTCAAGACAGGAAACCTCTGGAGATCAACAGACTCATCAACCTACCTGACGACTATAGTGAACTCATCAATACCGTCTCCCTATTCACCTGTCCAAACAGTGACCGGGAAGATTCCAGGAACCCCGCCCTGTGTTTAATATGCGGGGATATGCTATGCTCGCAGAGCTACTGCTGTCAAACGGAGCTGCAATAGTAGTTTGAAACTGGGGTGAAAAGACTCTTTAGTCTTATTCGAGCAGTATAAATAAGCGCTTATTATTATGAAATAATTCAGCTCATTTTAATATCCAGTAGTCAACAGACTGTGAAACTAGGTGTTAGGATAGTTTTGTCTTTCAAGGAAGTCATTTTATTTTACCCTCACCCAATGTGATCAAAGAGAAAAGAAGATGCGCCATTAAAAGTTTGAAAAACTAAACCAAATTTGGTTTAAAAATTGAACCAAATTTGATTCAAAGTGGCTTTCAACTTATTCAAAGACGACTTTTGTACTTATGTGAGTAAATTTTGGATCTTTTGGGATGAAATATCTAAAGCTTGTTTTAATTAAGGTCATCATTTGCTGGTCTTCAATTATCTCGGGTTGATTTGGGTCACTTTTGATTAGGGTAAAGTAAAAATGCACCCAAAATACCATAAATTCATACGTATATTTAGTGAGGAATTGAACCTCCAGTTTTGTTGGACATGTCTTCAAGAAGCCATGTAGGATTTTCAGTTCTGTCGGACTTTCAAGTCCTCCATCAAATAGGGTTTCCATTAAATCTGGTACATACGCTATGACTTTAGTACGGTTAGATCAAACGCTACATACAGTTCAGAAGTTTTGTTGTCTCCTCCCTGTTTATAGTCCCACAGCCAGACGCTAGTCTACTCTCTGTTTAACGTACCCTAGCCAGACCATGTCTTTCCTAGCGCTAGCCAGACCAGACCAACGAGTATGTCTTTCATTGATTGAAGGAGAAAAACCATATGAAGGTTGTATGATGTTTGAATTAAAAACTTTGAAAAACGAAGTAATTTGTTTGGAATAAAAATCTTTCAATAGTAGTACCTACCTGGGTGGGATGCGGATTAGTCAAGAACAGGTGCCGTACCCCCAAAAATATACTGAATTATTTCAGCAATAGTAAACTAGCAAATTATCAAATATCAAATAAAAAAAAAAAAATCAAATCAAATCATGGTATCTTTGTTATAAAGCAGAGAGCTTTCTCACAACTTTGTGGGTATCACAGTATTACAAGTCTTTCATTTACTCAATCATCATATTTATTATCACTCGTCTCTTCGACTTGTAACGCCGCCACTGGATGCTACTCGATTAAAGTAGCTACTCAATTGTCCTCACGAGGCTGAGTGCAACCCGAATTCCAAGCACAGAGCTGAAAAAAACCTAGGCACCGCCGGAAATCGATCCCGGACCTCCTGCGTGCAAGCCTAGTGTGATACCCACTTGGCCACGGAGGTTGCTGTAAACTAGCAAAGTATTTCCAACACAGAAAGTAGGCTAACTTTAACTATTAGGCCGGCTTTATTGAGGAATTTTGTGACTCAATCCTCGCTTAGAAAGGTCTTGGAAAAGAATTTAACCTATTTTAAGTAACTTTATATAGGGTAAGTGTACCATTTATTCGCCCACCTAAAAAACGTACCATTTATTGGCCCACCTGTGGGTCTACGCCACATAAGTCTGAACTGGACGAACTTTTTCAAGATCCAATTTCATCAAAAGAAAGGGCTTAAAGACTGCTATCGAACCAGTGGTATTCCAAAATTGTAGCACTTACCCTATCTAGTTTAGGTACAAGAGAGTGCGAATTAACGAGTTTACAATATTATAAGCTCGTTTTATGCTTGGTTTCACAGTCCAATGATTCGTGGTTGGCTAGAAGAGCTAATTTCTGAGAATAATGTTTTGAAAGATGTCATTCAAATTTGGTTCCTGGTAATTGCTTGGTGACCAGGAGGGTTGTGGGTTCAATACCAGTCTAGGTATGGAATTTTGTCAACGTGTTTTGATTTGTTTGAGAATTTGAAAATAATAGTAGTACCTACCATCCTTCATTTGAATATTTTGAATGGTTTAGATTAGAAGCAAACCCGTCATTTTGAAATTTTGAGGTGTTCACATGTAGCAATCAGCGAAAAAATCATTAACCAACTTCTATCTGATTTAGTTTTCAAAAATACCTAGGTAATCTAGTTATTTTGATTAAACCCTCTTTTGTTTCAAAATCCCAATTCTCAAAGATAACAAAATATGGCAAAATACAAATACATGACAATGTAGGTATAGCAAAATACAAACAAACAAATTTAAAATATGGACTAAAACGAAAACAAGTTTAAGTTAGGTCCTATTCGCTTCTTAACCATTCAAAATATAGTTGTAAATCTAGTATGCATTAGATTTACAATCTATTACGTATATTAGATTTGCAATCTATTATGGATCCACAAATCTAATCCAACACCCTCATATAATCTCCCGCGTTTTATACTTAAGTTGTTTATTCATGTAGTGTTATATTCACAATGTACTTTGTTACAAATTGTTTCTTCAACTTTTTTTTTAATTTGTATCATTTTTCTTTCTCTGGTTAAATTTGTTTCTAAGCTAACGGAATGTTTTTTGAAGAATTTGTTTTGTGAGCTTCAAAAAGAATAGAATATAACTTGTTTATACTACCAGCATAGGACTGGAAAGTCCCTTTACTCTCGCAGTCTAAACAAGGTCTTATAAATTCAATTGGTAATAATTAATAAATCTTATACCTAGAACAAAGGGGCGGTGGGTATGAAAGGTTGTAGTTTAAGCAGGGCTTAAAATCAATCAAAACCTAACGAGTATGTTGTTGTAGCGGCTTTAGCTTTCGCCGAATGGTGTTGGCAGAGTAAAGAAAAGACATCTTTTTGTATCTGCCATACACCGGGGTGAACCTATGCTATGTAGAAACATACTCTTAGTTAAGTACATTATTGTTTATATTCAATTTTTTCATGTGAGCAAAATGGATGGGTGGAAATGACAGGTTGGTCTCTTGAACAGAATTGAATGAGCAAGATGATTTTAACTCCCTGAGATAGATACATAGAATCAAGGACGAGTGTCTGAGTCAAGTAAAAAAGTACAGTCTGTCTATTTTCGTTAAAATAACATTAGGTATGTTGGAAAATGTTGGATGGAAAAATGTGTCTGAGATGGGAATGGAACGCTCGGTTTTTGAGAGAAGATGGTACATTGGACAGTGCTCAATAAATTAGAGTTTATCAAGCAAAAAAAAGTTAATAAAAAAAAAAATACTTATATTGCAAATAAAAAATATAGTTTTAAAACAAAGACACTTTCATTGTTAGATTATGCTTTAACGTAGAAGTTACGTATTTTACTAAATTAACACATTTTAGATTTTACAATGTAAATTTGTCATTTTAGATTTTATAAATAAATTGAAATTTTCATTACAGAATTATTGTGGAGTTTTAATTTTCGTTAAAATTAAGTAATTATCGAAGGTTGATTTTTTTTTCTTTTTTTTTTTTTTAAGCCAGAAAAAAAATTGCGAAAGGTTTTTTCAAGCTTCCAAGACCTGTCTAGCATGAAGGTTCCCGCCCGATTCCCACCCTCGGCACCTAACTTTGGTAGCACAACTTCGAAGTTCAGAAAGAGGTGGAGCTTAAATCAGAATCAAGAAGGGGAATTCTCTTTACGCATGTCTCAGAGCTTTGAGCTAGTAGTATAGGGGAAACTTTCCCCTAGTATTACGACTTGACTTCTCCTATGTGGGGATTTCACTAAAATACAAAAGAAAAACAAAGCTTTCCGTTTTCTAGAAAAGTAAAATACCTATGTATAAGCTTGTTTATTTACAAAAGGAAAAATAAATACTCAAAGTACCTAGTTATTGTTATGACGAGTGACAAAATAAATACATCAAGTCTTTATGCCCGGGTCCACAGTCATCTACTTGGTAACAAACATCAAGCAGATAAAGGTAGAAACACACTACCTTCACGTCACGTGAGGTCATGGGGAATCAGAAACATGTAGTTCAAAGTTTTTCCATAATATTGTAGGTAATCTCGTTTGGGATAGCCATAATTAAATAGAATGGTAGCTATTTACATAGTTACAGGCCTGCACAGTGTCAGTGTACATTGTCCTAATGCAGAATACGGGAACTGGGGAAATAAAATAGAAATTTAATTTCTAGAGATGATACCTATGCTATACCTACGTATACAATGGGAAAACCGTTGCCATAGACAGGGGTGGGGTAGAGAGAGAGAGAGAGAACCGGGCATGTGAAAAAATACATAAAAATTCCATGCCCGTGTTATCTGATGCGGAATTGTAAAAAAAAAAAAAAAAAAAAAAAAAAAAATACTAAGAGAACAATGTGCAACATTCCAGTCACCTATAATTTATTCTCATCGTCCCAGTTCCCTATACATTTTGTGTGTGTTTCTCCTTATTGGTGATTCCCCATAGCTGAGAAGAAGAGGGAGTGGTGCGGGAGAGGAAAAGTCTCCAAGGGAAGAAAGTTTGAAAAAAATATTTCTTCATTATTTGAACGTCCTTCTGCCATCTTGAGTGAATTATTTTTTATTTCTCTCGAATTTTTTTCCTTTTTCTCCGTCCCAATCGAGTTGCCTGTGTGGTCCTGGCAATGTAATTTCTCCATTTCTCAACGGATGGTAAAAGGAGGAGGAGGAGGAGGAGGAGGAGGAGGAGGAGGAGCTAGGGACATATTGAATTGTTCTTCAACTATTGTGGTCTTATTCATGTGGCGAATGAATTTTTTCCGTTATTCTTGTTGTGTTCAATTCCAATATTGATGACGTGATGAAAAACTTATTTTGAGCTCAAATTTAGTTTACCTGATTGAATTTGATATTTGAAGGAACCCCCTGGGATACCTTATTTATTGGTATTTAGGCATGTTTAATTTTACACTAGTGTAAATGATAGAAGAGTTAGGATTTTTTACAAGAAGAACAATTTAAAAATAAATAGAACATGAAGAGGTTGGAAAAAGGAGAAGGAGAAGACGAAAGGTGGTAAATGGAAGGAGGGGAAATAGAGAGGATAAGAAGGGGAGGGAGAGGGAGGGGAAGGTAATCAAAGATGTGTAATAGTGCAACTCCATCATGTAGGTAAGTATGTCCGGTTGGATAATAGTGACACATTCACCAGTTTATAATATGGTCTCCTTTCCAGAATCCCAGCAGCGGCAGATTGTACACAAATAAGCTACTGATCAATAATACTAACATTCCTGACACTAATAATCCTGATAATCGTACCTATTCTTATCTCTGTACCTATTGTGACGGTAGCCACTACTCGGACAGCTGCACGATATTACTTCAATCAATCGTATTCGAGCAAGAGATACGAAGATATTTTTAAAATTGCTCTGAACATAGTTAAGAAAATGGAGATTTATTCAATAATTTATTAAAGAGGAAGTAAATGAGCTTCTACTCAGTTTTCAACAACTTGACGAGTTTCCCATCTTTTTTGATATCAGTTTGAAGAAACATGGTGAATTCCATGTACCAAAATGCATTACTGCCTATAGGTGTTCCTCCATTTTTCATGTCGGAATTCCAAACCCAATAGGAGGTAACTTTCATTTTGTTATTTTTACAGGCGAACATATACGGAGTTACTGAAATACCCGAAGTTTCAAAACCATGTTTTGGCATGTCTTTGGTCTGAAAACCATTCTGAGGTTTGAAAACAACGTAGAATAACCTAACGGGTTCAAAAATAAGTAAATCATAATCTCCATTTTCGGGAAAATATGAAATTCTTGATTTGCACATGTGAGAGTTGTGGTTAGAATTTGATGCAGGTTATTTTCTATTTCATAACGGATCCACCCTCACTATTGACGATCAAGATTGAAAGTTTAGAGAACATCACGCAGACATTTTCACCTTGTGTCACTTCTCCCAACTCCCTCCTGTGTCACACTTATGTCAACGGTGACATACATGCAATCATTTTTCCAGTTTTTTTTCTCATCCTTTCTCTTCTTCATCATAATCTTTTTCCTCCTCTTCTTCTTTTACTCATATTTCTTCTCTCTATTTTTTTACTAGTTTATTTCTCGTTTAATTCAGTGCAGAAAGGCGAGGAGGGGGGCAGGAAATCCTCAAATGGCAATAAAAAAAGGTAAAAAGATCTTTTTTTTTTATTTTTATGGCAGCTAAGAGATCACATCAGGTTGTGAAAGGGCTCCCATTCTCACCTTTTTTTCTCTTCCTCTCTCTTTCTCTCTATCTCTCTCTCTCCATCTCTGTCTCTCTCTGTTTCGAATGCTTGTTTGTGACAGTTCTCAGTATTGATTCCCCTCTCTTTCTCTCCTCTAGGTAGGGAAGGGGGAGGGGGCGCAATCCAATCTCTTTCATAACAAAAACTTTTCATCACCCTCCCTCTGTCCTTTTCCCTCTCTCTCTCTCTCTCTACTCCCTCTCTCTCTCTTTCTCTCAATAAGTTGGGCCTTAGCTTCGGGCTCTCTTTTTCTCCCTTTTTCTTCTCTTCTGGAACAGTGCTTCCCAAACTACTTTGAGACGAGCATCTACTATCTTTATTTGAGTCAGATTTTAGGCGTTGCAATAAGGTGGTTATGCGTGTTTGCATCCTCACTTTTTATAATTTAATTTTTTAATGGGCCTGTTCCTATGTATTTTCAATTAAAATTTAAATTTAGCATTTTTCTTAACTTGTTTTATCCCCGCCTGAAACCCAGGGTTGATTCGTGCAATTACTTACCTTTCCATGCAGTTGTAAAAAAAAATAGCGAGACAACAAAAGTTCGATTTGTAATGGACGCGTCAGCAAAACAAATTCGGTCAAAACCTTCTCTGAATGAACATTTATGTATGTATTGTATTGTTATGCTCAGATTTTAGGTACCTACAGTATTGTTTATATTGTTAATTTAAGATTGTTAAGGAGAGAGGCCCATCTCCAAGAAGTTAGCTAATAGCTTAGGAGATGTATTTTATTATATACCATATCTTGTTAAATAAAGAAGAAAATATTAATCAATCAATCAATCAATCAATCTCTCTCTCTCTCTCTCTCTCTCTCTCTCTCTCTGCGTGAATAAAAATTCTTTAGAATAGCTCAGGATTACATGTCATTATTTCCTCATCATTATGATCATGTAGGTAAGTGATGTACATTTCCTCTTTTTTTTCAGACTTGTAAGTTCTTGTAATCAGTCTATCTGAAACTTGGACCCCCCCAGTGGCGTAGCGTGTATGTATGGCGTGTATGGCGGCCATACAACTCAAAAGTTCACTCTAATGCCCATAAATATTAATGGCATGTTTACCCCAAAGTTGAGAACCACTGCTCTCAAACCATTCATTCTCCTCCAAGCAGATAAATTCTCAAGTTTTTTCTCGACAAACGAAACATACTCTTAGTTAAGTACATTATTGTTTATATTCAATTTTTTGATGTGAGCAAAATGGATGGTTGGAAATGATAGGTTGGTCTCTTGATTAGAATTGAATGAGCAAGATGATTTTAACTCCCTGAGATAGATAGAATCAAGGACGAGTGCAGTGGCGTAGCGTGTATGTATGGCGTGTATGGCGGCCATACAACTCAAAAGTTCACTCTAATGCCCATAAATATTAATGGCATGTCTCGACAAACTTTGAGCGGACGAGATTATTCCAAAGTTCTTCTACTTACCTTCAAGGAGGAGGAGAAGGAGAAAGAGAAGAAGGAGGAGGAGAAGAGGGAGAATAAGAAGGAGGAGAAGAGGGAGAGGAGGATAAGGATATAGAGGACGAGAAGGAAAGAAATTAGACGAGAGAGGAGGTTATAATTATTTTTCTCGTTATTCCAAGTCGATAATTGTCGTTACTAATGGGTTCTGCAGATGTAATGGGGCATGAGCCCTACAAGGCCCTACACTTGAATTTAGACCACGCTACGCCACTGGACGAGTGTCTGAGTCAAGTAAAAAAGTACAAGTCTGTCTATTTTCGTTAAAATAACATTAGGTATGTTGGAAAATGTTGGATGGAAAATGTGTCTGAGATGGGAATCGAACGCTCGGTGTTTGAGAGAAGATGGTACATTGGACAGTGCTCAATAAATTAGAGTTTATCAAGCAAAAAAAAGTTAATAAAAAAAGTGTTGTGTTTGGGGTGGTAAACTCAGATATGGAGGTTGGTGGTTTCGCTCGAAGTTATGGCATAACATTTCGCGAATTTTTCGGGTTTGTCAATGCCTCATGAAATCTACCTCAGAAAGTCAAACCTCCTGCCTGTGTGACAGTCTGGTTTGATAACCCCTAGGCTTGGCAAATGGAAAAAACACCCATTTAACAATCCTGCCGGAGGATGAAGAGATGTGTACGGCAGCTTTTGGAGTCATCGTGGAATTCGAGGCGAAATTGAAGCAAGCGGCGCGGAGAATTGAAGATGAACGGCAGAGGCGGCAAGAGGAGGAGAGGCGGCAAGCGGAGGAAAGGCGGCAAGCGGAGGAGATGCGGCAAGCGGAGGAGAGGCGGCAGGCGGAAGTCAGACAGTTTGATTTGAGACAAAAGGAGATTGATCCATTTGTTGAATGTACTGTGACTGGAGTGCGACCTGAACGGATAGTGAAAATCGGGTTACAGTCGTATACATGGCCCAATGTATATGAACATGAAATACAGAAATGCTTCTAAGTAAACAGGAGGAATAAAGTACAAAATACTCAAGTAAGTACTTGGGAGAAGTAAAGTACAAAATGCTTCTAAGTAAACAGGAGGAATAAAGTACAAAATACTCAAGTAAGTACTTGGGAGAAGTAAAGTACAAAATGCTTAAGTACTTAAACGCGAGAAATGAAACAGAGGTAAGTACCTACATATTATGTTCATAATACGAAGCGAGTAGCATCCACGGTTGAATGGACATCACATTAGGCTTACCACTCTAGAAGTTCCCGGGTTCGATTCCCGGTGGGAGTTGACATTTTTTAGACACTGTCGTTAGGTACCTACAAAGTAAAGTCTTCTTCTTCTTCTTCTTCTTCTTCTTCTTCTTCTTCTTCTTGGCCTTTTCCTACTTAAATAGGGTCGGCATTCATCTACAAAGTAAAGTACCCATAAAAAAAGGAATAGAAAGTAAGTAAGGAGTCTCAGGAATATAAAACAACAACACACCAACAACAAAACAAAACAACAACAACAACAACAGCAACGACGACAACAACACCACCAAGAGTAAGTAAGGAGGATCAGGAATATAAAGTAAATAAGGAGTCTCAGGAATAGAAAGTAAGTAAAGCGTATCAAAGTAAGGAGTCTCAGGAATAGGAAGTAAGTAAGGAGGATCAGGAATAGAAAGTAAGGAGGATCAGGAATAGAAAGTAAGGAGTATGAGGAATAGAAAGTAAGTAAGGCGTATCAAAGTAAGGAGTATCAGGAATAAAAAGTAAGTAAGGCATAACAAAGTAAGGAGTCTCAGAAATAAAAAGAAAGTAAGGAGTCTCAGGAATAGAAAGTAAGTACGCTGGTTTGGTTACCCCGGACGAGTAGAAAGTTGGGCATATCCCTCGTTAGAGCTTCTAGCCAGGACATATAGATTGGAGCGGATACGATGTTCTTCCTTGGCATGGGGAGTGTCATTACTATGAGGTCGGAATCTAGGGAGTTCTCCAGGAGGAGTTCACGCAGACGGAGTTGCCGATTGGTTTTGTCCTTGAGGACGGCCAGCTCACTCTCCGAGATTCGAACTGGAAATGGAAGAGAAAGAGAATTAGTTTACTGTCCATAATCGATTAAGAAAAGCTGGGTCCGTCCCTCCGGGAATTTTTTAGCCCGTAGTTTATTCGATCGTGATTAGAGAAAATCAATACCTATGTACCTAGTACCTACCTAATTTGACCAACCTCAGTGGTGCAGTTGTTAACGCGTTGGACTTTGGATCTGGAGGTTGGTGGTTCAAGTCCAAGTCATGTCATGAAATTTATCTAGGTGAAATAATCAGGGAACGATGTTTGTGACAAGCATTTAAATATGCTTAACACAATTAGAATTCCTTTATTATATAACTCTTTATTAGAACTTTACAATATTTACAAAGAGGTACAAGAAACAAAATAACAAACTGATAAATTAACAAAAGAAAAAGAAAATTGAATAAAGAAAGAAAGAAAAATAAAAAAAATATTGAAAAATTCTAACTCAGGTATCTTCTAGATATCTTTTTAATTAAATTTCAAATTGAATAAATTTAACCGAGCCCTAATTCTTTCTGGTTTCTTTCTAATAGGGAAGACCAAATAAACAAAGAATTGCCTACTTCTTTTATACACAAATGCCTCGGTAGCGTAGTGGTCAAGACGCTCGCCTGGTAAACAGGAGGGCGTGGGTTCGATCCCAGCCGAGGCATGGAATTTTATTTTCATTTATTTGAGAATTTGATTACATAATAATGGAGCTCCAAGGGTTAGGTGGTAGAGAACACCTCCGGCGTTAGCCTACTGGTGACTTTCCAGTAAATAATCTCTTTTTTTAATGCCACTGTCTACACACTACTCAAAAATCACTTTTCAAGTAGAGCAATACTTGACAGTTTTTTTGGCATTATGTTCTTGAGCAAGAGATCAGAAGAAGTCTGGTTTCTCGCTCGTATTGTTGTAAGTGCTCATTTCATCATCTATCCTAAAAAGTTTATTCTCTTTCAACTTACCACGCACCTGCTTCCGTGTGTATATTGTTCATGATGTTTTTCAGAAGTCCAATATTGTCGTAGGACACCACAGCACCATTCCGATCACAGGGCGTAGCTCGGTTCACATACTTTGCGCTTCGTTTTGAACTTTTCGGACAGTCTATATTTCGCGTCACCGAATGTCCTAAGGCTCCTTGGGGTAGCCAGGATCTGGTCATTTCAGTCACTAGGCTGCTTTTGGTGCTCGTTCCACTTCCCAGTCCATGGGGTAGACAGCTTGCTCTGATCAGGTCGTTTGTTGGGTCTAGACTGCTGGTTTGACTACTCCCTGTTTCATCCATGTAGTCTACGCGATGGTTACCTTTCAATCAAAAGAGGAAAATAATAACAATTTGCTTTTTTGTTTTATAAGATTAATTTATTTTTACCAAAACAAAAGACCAAACCAAAGCACCATCAAACCAAACCAAAACCATTTGGTTTACCAAACCAACACAAAACATTAGAACAAAAGATTGAGTTTTTATATTCCTCTTGATTTTAAGTTTGTTTTACCAAGTGCTGTGTGTATCCTTAAAAGTTACCTAACTTTTTAATATTGGTTACCTTTCATTGCGTTCAGCATACGTTTGACTTGATTTTCATATGCAAGTTTCTCACAGGGACCTAATGGTTTGCCCTTGCGACGAGGTTCTGAAAAATTACCAGGTCCGCTGTTGTGTTCTCTAGGTTGAACTATCGTGAGGTATTTTGGTTGACCATTAGTCATTCTGCTCTGACCATTGGGCAATGGTTGATAATTGGGCATATGCCTGAGTTGATCATTCATTGGTTGGTCTGTAAAACGAACTGTCTTTGTGTTTCTCGGGGGAAAGGTTAATTTAGGAAAAATAAATACCTAAAAAATGAAATTCATAAAAAATAAATCAGAAAAAAATCGAAGAGAAAAGGAAGACAGGATAGGAGAAAGCCGGCCGTTCCGAGAACGAACATTATCTATTCAGGATAACATCGGCCCCGGGCGGGAATCGAACCCGCGGCCTAGCGCTTACAAGCCAGATGCAGACACGCTACCATCCAAGCTAACTAGGCTGGCAAGGAGGCTCTTACTAATGTTACAAAATCGACAAAAGTTGTGAAAAAGCTCTGCTTTACCACGAATATCTATTGGCTTGATTTGATCAATCGATTGATTGATTTTGATCCTGACTGATTGATTGTTTTATAGGTATCTTTTTTCCCCCCTTTATGTGACCTCTTACTCTTTGAGTGAAAAAGCAATGTGCTACTCACCTCCATCATCATAGAGCCACCACACATCTATGGTACTCTTCTTGTGCTTCCTCTGAAACTGAGTGATATCATTGAATATCTCCTTGGGCAACTCTGAACCATCCTTGGCTCTGAAAATGGGAAAACGAACATTATATCCTCGTCGTACCCAAGGTCCACAATTGTGGATAATAATAATCATGTTCAATGGAATACCCAAGTTTTTGTTAATGTGTAATTTTGGTAGGTACCTGCTAACCTACAGATATTTGGTAAAACATTTTTTTTTTTTTTTTTTTTTTTTTTTAAAGAGAAGTAGGTAATTGTAACTGTAACGGCCAAGGTAGGTATTATCATCTTGAAAGCAAAGAGAGAAAAAAGACAGGGTAGGAGCATGCGGATAAATCAACAACAGGTGCCGCACCCCAAGGCACGCTAGACCAAAATCTAGCAACATTAAATTGCAAAATTTATTATTTTGCTACAGCAGCAGGGTAGGAGCAAGCTAGTAGCCGTTCCGAGAACAAACCTAAAATCTGTTTAGAAAAAATCCGCCCTGGGAATCGAACCCGCGGCCTAGCGCTTACAAGGCAGACCCGCCATCCTCCAAGCTAACTAGGCTGGATAAAGGGTTTAACGAACTCTGTTTTTCTCTTAGATTGTGGTCAAAGGTCATTATTCTGTTTAGGAAAAAAAATCCGCCCCGGGCGGGCATTGAACCCGCAGCCTAGCGCTTTAAAGGCAGACGCGTTAGCCTCCAAGCAAAAAAAAAAAAATAGAAAGTAATACCTAAAATAATAATAATAATAATAAAAACTTAAATTTGGTTTTACTCTTAGATTGTGGTCAAAGGTCATTGAGAGTCCATGATAACTTACTTGTACAAGTCTTGTTTGGACTTTTTGCTGACTATTGGAGGAGGAAATGGTACTGGATGTATTTTACTGTGATTTTTATTATCTCCACCTCCTCCTCCTCCTCCTCCTCCTCCTATGTGAGAATTGTGTGAGTTTAGATGAGGAGCAGTGTGGATGGAGGTTACTGAGTCACTGCTGCTACTACCTGTGGAATAAGAGTGCAAAATATTGTGGACAAATATATTGGGAGAAGATTGCAAAAAGGTACCTAATACATAGGTATTTGGACATTTGGATTTGATGACTTAGACTCAGAGGACAAATGATATTTTTATTATTAATATTTATTATAGTGTGCCAACATAGAATGGAGCAGTTGCAAATGGGTAAAAATTATAAATAAATGGTCGATTCCTATGTAAAAAGTTGGGAAAAATCCAAATCTGAGGTCAAAACTCCGAAAAAACAACTGTAAAAGTTCGAAAATTCAATTTTTATAATGAAAAAGTTCAAAGATTTGTGACGTCAGACTTAACGCAGTTGCTATTTTTGTCCGCTAGGTAGCGCCACTATGCAAGCACGCTAGCGGAGGAGCAGAAAGAAATGCGCAGAAACGTATGCGCACAAACACATTAATGCGTTGCCTGCAAGGGTGCAAGGGAGCTTTGCTCGGGACATTTGATGTGACGTCATCGCCTACGGGAGCGTATGCCGTGACGTCAAAGTTTACGATTTACCGGTTTTCCAAGTAAACAGGAGGAATAAAGTACAAAATACTCAAGTAAGTACTTGGGAGAAGTAAAGTACAAAATGCTTCTAAGGAAACAGGAGGAATAAAGTACAAAATACTCAAGTAAGTACTTGGGAGAAATAAAGTACAAAATGCTTCTAAGGAAACAGGAGGAATAAAGTACAAAATACTCAAGTAAGTACTTGGGAGAAGTAAAGTACAAAATGCTTCTAAGTAAACAGGAGGAATAAAGTACAAAATACTCAAGTAAGTACTTGGGAGAAGTAAAGTACAAAATGCTTTTAAGGAAACAGGAGGAATAAAGTACAAAATACTCAAGTAAGTACTTGGGAGAAGTAAAGTACGAAATGCTTAAGTACTTAAACGCGAGAAATGAGACAGAGGTAAGTACATATTATGTTCATAATACGAAGCGAGTAGCATCCACGGTTGAAGGAAAGATTAATTTAGGAAAAATAAATACCTAATAAATGAAATTCATAAAAAATCGAAGAGAAAAGGAAAACAGGATAGGAGAAAGCTAGCCGTTCCGAGAACGAACATTATCCATTCAGGATAACATCGGCCCCGGGCGGGAATCGAACCCACGGCCTAGCGCTTACAAGCCAGATGCAGACACACTACCAACCAAGCTAACTAGGCTGGCAAGGAGGCTCTTACTAATGTTACAATATCGACAAAAGTTGTGAAAAAGCTCTGCTTTACCACGAATATCTATTGGCTTGATTTGATCAACCGATTGATGTTGATCCTGACTGATTGATTGTTTTGTAGGTATCTTTTTCCCCCCTTTATGTGACCTCTTACTCTTTGAGTGAAAAAGCAATGTGCTACTCGCCTCCATCATCATAGAGCCACCACACATCTATGGTACTCTTCTTGTGCTTCCTCTGAAACTGAGTGATATCATTGAATATCTCCTTGGGCAGCTCTGTACCATCCTTGGCTCTGAAAATGGGAAAAACATTTTATGGTAATAATAATCAGGTTCATTGGAATACCCAAGTTTTTGTTAATGTGTAATTTTGGTAGGTACCTGCTAACCTACAGATATTTGCAAAAACCTTTTTTTATTATTTTTTATTTATTTATTTATTTTTATTATTTTATTATTTATTTTCGGGAAAACGAACATTTTATGATAATAATAATCAGGGTCAATGAAATACCCAAGTTTTTGTTAATGTGTAATTTTGGTAGGTACCTGCTAACCTACAGATATTTGCTAAAACCTTTTTTTATTTTATTTTTTTTTATTTATTTATTTATTTTATTTTTTCATTTTTATAATGTTATATACACGGACAAATGATAAAATCCAGCTTAAAGAAGGTAGACAGAAGGGGCGAGAAAAGCATTAGGAAAACCATTAAAGATAAGTTGAAAAATGAAGTTGAGCTTAAAATCAAGCAATAAAATAGCTCGTTAAACGGAACCAAGAAACAAAAAAAGTAGGTAATAAAAAAAGTAAAAAGGAAGTCAACGGGCCCCGCGTGATATGCATCGTGTGTAAAAATTACACGATGTGCATCGTGTGAACACGACTTGAAATATACAACGAGCACAAAAATCACTTTTTCAAGGCGGCAAATTTTAAATTTCGTTGGTGTTTGAACTGTTTGAACAAAAAGTCAAAAGTGAAGCAGATTTTTATGAGATTTTGCCAGGAAGTTCTTGGAAAAAGCTCTTAAAAGCGTAAATCTAGGTGATTTTTAAACAGTTCTGTTCAATTTCATAACTTTGAGTTGTTTGTAGAAGATTCCACAATGATTGAAATCACTTGCAATGACAGACTTGGTGAGTAAAAAAAAAAAACAACAACTTTCATTCTACATACTTTTCTAATTTCTTTTGAAACTTTACTTGATTATATCACCATCATGCTAAAATCTGCAAAACTGAGGTAGGTCAGATCTTTTAAAACCCAACTCTTGATACACATTAATTGTTCTTGCAGGAAAGAAAGTTCGAGTGAAATGCAACCCAGATGACACTATCGGAGATCTGAAAAAGCTGATAGCTGCACAAACCGGAACACGATGGGAGAAAATTGTGCTGAAGAAATGGTACACAATATTCAAGGATCACATCAGAATAATGGACTACGAGATTCATGACGGAATGAACTTGGAACTTTACTACCAGTGAAAGATTACGATGAACGAGGAAGTGTTTATTGATATTATGTGGACAAAGATGAGAGAAGGGTGTGATTTTGTACATAAAAAATGTTGGCTAACATTTTGTGAATAAATATTTTTAATGGCTTGCTCTAAAATATATTATGCAATTGAGATGATGAAAGTTGGGAGAGATTCCTTATGGAAAAGACACACAATATGAGTGTAATGAAAGGTGTTCATAAAACAATAGAGAACGAAGGTGTTTTTCAAATTTATATTAGATCAACCACAAATAATGTAAAATAAACAAAACTTTTTTCAGAATATTTTTAATAAGGTCTACAAAACTGACGTACGGAAACGGATACGGAAAGCAAAAACAATGAAAAAGAAAGCTCCTTTTTGTGTTTAACCTAACACTATAACAACACTGATCACTGCTTATTTGTGACAGCTCCTTTTTGTAACAGTTTTCCATTTCTGAACGGTACCAAATATCTTAAAACCAAATCTTGATACATATTTTTTGTTCTTGCAGGAAAGAAAGTCCGAGTGAAATGCAACCCAGATGACACAATCGGAGATCTGAAAAAGCTGATAGCTGCACAAACCGGAACACGATGGGAAAAAATCGTGCTGAAGAAATGGTACACAATATTCAAGGATCACATCAGAATAATGGACTATGAGATACATGACGGAATGAACTTGGAACTTTACTACCAGTGAAAGATTACGATGAACGAGGAAGTGTTTATTGATATTATGTGGACAAAGATGAGAGAAGGGTGTGATTTTGTACATAAAAAAATGTTGGCTAACATTTTGTGAATAAATGTTTTTTAATGGCTTGCTCTAAAATATATTATGCAATTGAGATTATGAAAGTTGGGAGAGATTCCTTATGAAAAAGACACACAATATGAGTGTGATGAAAGGTGTTCATAAAACAATTAAAACAAAATACAAGCTAATCAAAGAAAATGAAGAAGACAAAAAAATAAGGTTTATACAAAGCACAATAGACTTGATTTGAGTCCCTAGTCATGGGGTCTAAACCAAGGTAATTTTTACATGGTTTTTTATAAGTTTGCTAAAAAAAGAATACCATACTGTACCTATTGACTTTTTTCTTTCCTGAATAACAAAATACAAGCTAATCAAAGAAATGAAGAAGACAAAAAAATAAGTTTTATACAAAGCACAATAGACTTGATTTGAGTCCCTAGTCATGGGGTCTAAACCAAAAACCAAGGTAATTTTTACATGGTTTTTTATAAGTTTGCTGAAAAAAGAATACCATACTGTACCTATTGACTTTTTTCTTTCCTGAATATTTTTCTGATTTTTTAATAATTTTCATATAATTCCCAAGTAGAGTTAGTTCATTATTAAAAATCAGATTTTAAGCTTTTGGCAACCATTCTCAGACACTGAAAAGGAAGCTAGATAATACCTATGTACTTTACATAGAATACATGGGTTTCTTATACCAATTTAATTAATATTTATTTAAAATAAAAATTACTATAAATACTAAGTACCTACACTATTAGTTATCATTTGAATTTATTTTATTCCTTTCCGTAGACAAGCAAATAATAGTATCATACAGATACACCAACACATAGAATACATGGGTTTCTTATACCAATTTAACTAATATTGATTTAAAATAAAAATTACTATAAATATTAAGTACCTACACTATTAGTTATCATTTGAATTTATTTTATTCCTTTCCGTAGACAAGCAAATAATAGTATCATACAGATACACCAACCTTGGTCCTGTGCCCTAAATCACCAAAGTATGGAAAAGTATTTACAATTCCATATTTCAATATGATTCGTCCAAATTCAAAAT
>NW_007379133.1:9852-66741 GCF_000475195.1 Diaphorina citri | reverse complement strand
GATTAGACTTTCATCATCTCTTCTTAACACATGTCCCATCCATCTCATTCTCCTACATCTGATGTTCGCAACGATATCTGGTTCATTGAATAGATCTCTTATCTCTTTGTTCTTCTTTATCCTCCATGTTCCATTCTTATACACTGGGCCATATGTTATTTAGTAATTTTAGATAACAGCTCGCTTGACATTAGCTTTTGAACTGACCAGAAACATCTGTTTGCTGCATCCTCCTACATCTGATGTTCGCAACGATATCTGGTTCATTGAATAGATCTCTTATCTCTTTGTTCTTCTTTATCCTCCATGTTCCAATCTCATACACTGGGCCATATGTTATTTAGTAATTTTAGATAATAGCTCGCTTGACATTGGCTTTTGAACTGACCAGAAACATCTGTTTGCTGCATCTAACCTGTTCTCAATTTCAGTCTGCTCTGTCACAGTATTTCCATAACGAAACGTTTATGCACCTGCCCAAGTGCACACGTTTCAGTGTTCTATTGGAAAATCATAGGTACCCAATTATGCCCCTTGTCCCTTCTTAGTGCCCAAAAGTTAACGTGTTAATTCGCGTAGTGTTTAAAGTTACCTTACGTAGGCTAAGTACCTAGATTGGAAAAAGTTCCTCTATCTCTTTAAAAATACCTACTAATCCCCCTGCGTAAAAACTCCATTGCTCAATACCTATTGCAAAGATTTCCTCGATGAAAAGAAAATGGATCAAGTAAAAAAGAAAATTAAGCAACGACTGCTAGCGTAGGTACTAGTTATTATTAATAGATAGGTAACCTACGATTATCAGCATCTTGATACAAACTATTGTTTTTATTATCTTGTACAAAACATCTCAACTGTTAATTATAATGTTCTAATTAGTTATGTATGATTATTTGTTTATGTATTACTGTAGATAGGGATATTATGTAATGGGTTCAAGAAAGAATACCTAGATTTGAAATCTGATGTTATTTTGTTTGTATCATATATTATGTTTGTAGGTGAGTAGGTCTGTAGTGAAAATATTCTAATATGTACATACCTAGTAGGTAAAATAAAAATAAACCAATGTAAAGAGAAACATCTAAGGTATATTGTATAGTTAGGTGAAATATTCTAATATGTACATACCTAGTAGGTAAAATAAAAATAAACCAATGTAAAGAGAAACATCTAAGGTATATTGTATAGTTAGGTATAGATATGTTGTTTCACATCCATATGTTAGGATGTGATGTGAAACCACATCTAAGGTATATTGTATAGTTAGGTATAGATATAGATAGGTAACACATATAACCTACCTATATGTGGTTTGCAATAAATTTGGATTGATAATTATTATTATAGCATTGATTTTTTATATGTAAGTAAATTAAATTGTTATTTAGAGTGGAGAGGACATCCCATTACAAGTTAGACTTAGCTTAGGGACGTTTTCATTGTATATTCAAAAATATAAAAATAAAGCATTAAACAATCAATCAATCAATCAATCAATCTCTCTCTCTCTCTCTCTCTCTCTCTCTTTCTTCTCTCTCTCTCTCTTTCTCCTCTCTCTCTTTCTCCTCTCTCTCTTTCTTCTTTCTCTCTCTCTCTTTCTCCTCTCTCTCTCTTTCTCTCTCTCTCTTTCTTCCTTCCTTCCTCCATTCTTTCTCTCATCCTTCTTTTTCTACCCTTCACTGCTACCACTCTTTACTTTTCTCTCTCTCTCTCTTTCACGTTATTCCTCACTCTTTCTTTATTTTCACTTCATTCTCCGAAATATTTAGTGTAAGTAGTATAGCGTTTCCATTTCATACAGGGTGTCTTTGTGCGGGGTGTCATAAGTTCCTTCTGTAGGTCGGTATAAGAGTAAAGTTTGTCCTTTGTTCCGATGAGGCCAAGTGCACTCTGAATTCCAAGCATTAGCACAAAAGCTGTGTTAGTTTTGGTACTTTATTTGTTGAACAGTAAGCCATTCTCTTTGATCTAAATGTCTTATATCTACATATTTATTGTTATTTTAGACTTTTGATGGTTTGTTGCGTAAACTTTTGATAACACACTGTATAATTTGTTGCCTACGTCATGAACACCCTGTATATTACACTAAAAGCCAGTCTGTTTGATCTAAATGTCGTGTGACACACATGAACTTTTATATTTACGAGAACTTCTTCTTCTTATAGGAGTCGCAACATAGAATATATAGAAAAAGAGAATAAGAAGAAGGAGAGGAAGAAGAAGAAGGAGAAGAAGAAGAAAAAAGAGGGGGAAAGAAAAGAGAGAGAGAGATACGGTGCGAGGGAGAGAGAGAATGGTAGAGTGGGAGAGGATGGAAGAGAGAGAGAGTGTGGAAGGGAGAGAGGATGGGAGAGGGAGTGAGGGAAGAAGAGAGAGGGAGTGAAAGAGGGAAGAAGAGAGAGAGAGAGAGGAGGGAGGATGAGTATTATAGGAGCAACTCATTGTTATTTTATTTTCTCCAAATATTATCTCCCAGTTACTTCCCCTAATTGAAACCTAACTAGCTAATCCGACTGTTAATCTCTTGAACCAGCACAAAAAGTCGTGTGGGTTTGATTCCCATTATCGCATTAAAAAAATAGAAAAAAATGCAGTTATTGTAAATATTTCAAAGGGTTACTTTCTTCTTTCTTCAATGGTTCGGACATGTAGAAAGAAGAGATCAAGAATATGTTGGAAAGAGGTTGAGAGATATGGAAGTTGGAGGTAAGAGAGACAGGGGAAGAATGAGATATATGGACAAAGTGGAACAGGATTTGAAAGAGAAGAAGTTGGAAGTGAGCCACGCCCAAAACTGAGGCGCATGGAAGAGGTTGATTCAAAACGAGAACGAACGTTATCCCATCAGGATAAAATCCGCCCCGGGCGGGAATCGAACCCGCGGCCTAGCGCTTACAAGGCAGACGCACTACCAACTAAGCTAACTAGGCTGGCGAATATATTACTTTCCTTATTATAGAAAGTAAAAAAAACCATCCTTTTGCTTTTGCTATGGTTCCTCGGATAAAACTTTGTGCTATCCCTGGCCACGCGTGTTATTGTTTTCATTTTCCGGATATACCTACCTACCTGTTACCTACACCTACCTTTATCTACCTATTTTTTAATTGAATTATAAATTTTTCACCAATATTTTCCCTCGTTGCTCAACACGCTAAGATGGTACATACTGCGTGAACCTTGGAGCTTGAGACTTGAGAGGTAATATTTTTCTTTCCAAAAAGTGTCGGGGGTAACAAATCATTAACTCGATAAGAAAAAGAGGAGCTAAAGGGAGAGTTAGGATGTGAGGGTGTTGATTTGTTGAAGTATAGGTAGGGGTAAATTTTTTAGGGGTATTTTCTAAAGAAATTTCTTACGAAGTCCAGGCTTACGTTCCATAAAAGGGGGTTGCGAGAGGAACTTTGGACTAAAGAGGAGATGTGATATGGGAGTGTTGATGTTGAAGCATTGTATAGGGGTGTTTTTTTAGGGGATTTTTCTTAAGAAATTCCTGATGAAGTCCAGTCTTTGCGGAAGTTGTGACGTAATATTACAGGAAGAAAACCTTTAAATGTGCATGCGATTTGTATACAGAGCTAAACGGTGAGACCACGTAGGTAGGTAACCCCTCTGTATAATTGAGCTCGATTGCTTCGAATTGAGGATCGGAGAATAATCCTTACTCTCTGTCTACTCTACAAAATCCTTGTTAGCTTGTTACTGAATGTCCTCCCTATTACCTTTATCACAAATATGAATTCCGCTCCTCGGTACGTTCCAGAGTAACCCGAACCCTCGAACTCCTCCTTGAAGTCTCTTCACACAACACTACATCCTATGGAACTTCCTTCCTCATCTCATCCATAAATCTCTGGAACTCGGTACCTCATCCCATCCTAAACTCTCTTTCTTTCCAGTCTTTCAAAGCCTCCTTAACAGAAGCAGTCAGTAGGCTTTGTAATTTACATAAGAGTGTACCCTCTACACACGACACGATTTTTTTTTCGAACGACAAGTGGGAACGGGCCTTAAGTTGTACGTATAGTATGTTATGTCTTTCTAAACATAGGTTTAGCTTACTCCCCAGTGTCGAAAATACAAGGACTTTGGTTAACTAAAACAAAATTACCTTAAGGAGTGATTACCCTGTTTTTCGGATGACTACTTGGTGGGTAAAAGTTGGTTCAGTGTCCAAGAGATGGGCACGGCACCTATCTCGGTAGTTATATTTGCAGGATGCAGGAAAAATACTGTGATTCCTTTGTGAGGAAGACAACTTTATTACCTACATGGTAAAATATATTAAACCTTGTTTATCCTGCTCGAATGAGACTAAAAAATCCTTTTACCTCAGCAGTCTAAACAAGGTCTCATGTATTTTATGGGCTTAAGCCAGCAGCACTTTCCCCAGATGGTCACCCGTCTGGATACCAACCACGCATAACGTTTCTTAACATCCATTATTCAAAAATTCAAATCCATTGGGAACTGATGCATTTAACGTGCTAGTGCCACTGGCATTGGTACCTACATAAATGTTGTTCTTCAAATTGTATGAATGCCTGGAAACTATTTGATTATGCAATGTGCAACACAATATCAAATCGGATTGGGAAATCAGCACATCCACTCAATTCATTCAAATTGGTGGAGATGACAAAACTACAAAATAAATAATGTAGGCCAGCCTAGTTAGTAGTTAGCTTGGAGGGCAGCGCATCTGCCTTGTAAGCGCTAGGTCGTGGGTTCGATTCTCGCCCGGGGCGAATTTTATCCTGAACAGATAAGGTTCGTTCTCGGAAAGGCTGGCTTTCTCCTACCCTGTCTTCCTTCTCTCTTCGCTTTCGGGACGATAGTACCTTAGCAGTTACAGTTTCCTCTATCAAACTTCTTGAGAAAAAAAAAAAAACTATAGCTATGACGTGACGGTTTCTCTTCAGACTATTTTTCAAGAACTTTATTTGGTTTATTATTATTTATTTACTTTTCGTTCAAAATAGAATAAATATGGTTCATCAACTTATTCAGAAGGGGTTGCAAGTGTTTTCATACTTGTTTGAAAGTTTGAACTTTGTTTGAGAGTTTTACTGTTTTGAGTGTATTAAATGTTGTTTATTTTTTTAATTAAGTATGCAGAACTAAAGGGTAGTTAGTTAAGTAGCGAATGTTTAATATAAGTATGTACCTAGTACCTTGATTGCTTGAAACATGTTAAAAGTTATAGTAAACTCTAATTAATTCTTGAAAATTATTATTAAATTAATAGGTATACCGAGATAATGTTATTAGTTATTAGGTACTTACCTAGAGAACACTAGGTATTTGACACACCTATTAGTCTAAGAGGCACCATAAGGTACACATCAGGTACGAAAAACTTAGAAATTCAAAAATGAGAATTCTGAGATTAAGTATAGGTATCTGAGATTAATTTCTCGTAATCGTCTGAGAACAAATTAGTAAAATTGCTTTAAGTTCGCGATTACTTTACATGAGTTTTCAACTTTATATGTGGGTAGAAAAATCGGCCCACAAGTAGGTACTTGGTTATGTACAAGAAGAAGGAGGAGGAGGAGGAGGGGGGGGGAGAATATTAGGTACTTGTTAAACGCAATTTTTCTTCATATATGTAGGTAGGTACTTAAGTTTTTACGCAGGGGGATTAGTAGGTATTTTTAAAGAGATAGAGGAACTTTTTCCAATGTAGGTACTTAGCCTACGTAAGGTAACTTTAAACACTACGCGAATTAACACGTTAACTTTTGGGCACTAAGAAGGGACAAGGGGCATAATTAACTTCTTATAAACCTTTAAAAGTTTCTAGTTTTTTTTTTCAAGATTGTTGATAGAGGGAACTGTAACTGTCGAGGTCTTATCGTCCCGAAAGAAATACAGGATAGGAGAAAGCCAGCCGTTTCGAGAACGGACCTTTTCTCTTTAGGATAAAATCCGCCCCGGGCGAGAATCGAACCCGCGACCTAACGCTTACAAGGTAGACCCGCAACCCTCCAAGCTAACAAGGCTGAGGTTCTGTAGGTACTTAATAAAGCATACAAGTAGTAGCTTGGTTCTGTACTTAATAAGGCATAGACCCTCCAAGCTAACAAGGCTGAGGTTCTGTAGGTACTTAATAAAGCATACAAGTAGTAGCTTGGTTCTGTACTTAATAAGGCATAGTCGCATAGTAGCTATGTATTAAGAATATTTAACGAGATTGATAAGTAATCAACAATTGCTTTGATTGTAAGCAAATGTGTCCATAACGAAACGTTTATGCACCTGCCCAAGTGCACACGTTTCAGTGTTCTATTGGAAAATCATAGGTACCCAATATACGTATATAACAGCAATAAACCTACGTGGAAACAGCAACATTCAATGCAAAAGTATAAAAGGTCGTTTCAAGATCCATTGACGAATAATTTCGTCCAGGAAAAGGATACCTTGTTCCTGGTTATTAAACTTAATGAAGGAAAACAAGTGTAGGTTAGGTATCTAGGTATAACTTTTTCGAGAAGGGGGTATTTGGCTCATTTATCTTAAAAAACAATGTAGGTTCTGATACGTTAGTATCCAGATGTATAATGAAAGAAAAGTATCTATATTTTCGTACTTAGGTAGGTACTTAGAATATTATAAACAGCCAACCGTGAAATTAAGGAAATCATTCGACAAAGAGATCAAAGTGGGACAATGGGGACGTCAAAGTGTTATCGCCAGTTTCTAAAGTTACCCAAAAAAGTTCTAAAGAGAATTTGAAGGTTTTCTGTAAAAACTTAAGTACCTACCTACATATATGAAGAAAAATTGCGTTTAACAAGTACCTAATATTCTCCCCCCCCCTCCTCCTCCTCCTCCTTCTTCTTCTTCTTTCTTTTTCTTCTTCTCACCCCCCGCCCCCTAGAAAGTAGGTAATTAAGATTCAACTCAAGAACGTTAACAAAATTTCATCGGATTTTTTGTGAAAAAGTTCTTTTTTGTCCAAGAAGGGGACATGCCCCCCTTTCTCCTTTTCATTTTATCTAAATTGTCGTCTTATTAACTTAAAAATTTGTTGCTTATTGATTTAAGTGTCAAATTGTTATTATTATGTATTAATTTTTAGATAGTTCATTCAAAATTAAATAACTTACACAACCCACTAATATTTCGAGTTTTAAATTTAGATTAATTCTCAAGACATTAACCTACATAGTTATTTTCGTCTACCTCTATCTTGTACCTCGTATTCCTATAAGTACTCTGCAGCTCTGCACCTACTTTATCTGCAGAGTACTTAGACGTTTAATAAATTTCGTTTATTGGGAGCCGCAATCCCATAAAGCAGATTCGGGGCGAGCCAAGACATTTTGATTTCTGAGATTGATGGTTCACACAATAAATACATTCACAGGGGTGGTCATAACGTGGCTCGCGAGCCTCACGTTATATCCACCCCTGGTATAGACGGTGCATTTCACTTGTAGATCAGACCTACCTTATTGTAGGTAAGGCGATCATGTTTAGACAGACTGAAGACAGGTATGACGTACTTCCGTTCGCCCTTTTTTTTTCAAAATTTTTATTTAGTTTTCTCTTCTCTTCGATTTGTTTCTTCAAATAAAGTTCCTTCTTTGACTTCCGCCGTGGATTTTAATAAGGAGAACTAATATATACCTGGATAAGGAAGAATGAAATTGGTGTTGAAATAGGAAGTAGAAGGCAAAATTTTAGTTTTCTCTTCTCTTCGATTTGTTTCTTCAAATAAAGTTCCTTCTTTGACTTCCGCCGTGGATTTTAATAAGGAGAACTAATATACCTGGATAAGGAAGAATGAAACTGGTGTTGAAATAGGAAGTAGAAGGCAATTAGAGGACTAGGAGAGTATTTTGAAACTCCCAAAAATAGCATTCTAGGCTCCATGTCTTTTTCAGATGGTCATAATCATAAAGCTGTCTGCAACATTTTCCCTCAGTCTAGAAGCTGGAAGTCTTTGTCTCAAATTTTCTATCAAGTAATACCTACCGACTTACTTTGATTCCTATCGAATAAAGTGGGACCTTTTAATCCTTAATACGAAATAATGATAAAATTTATTTATTAACGATCACCCCTTCCACTCATCACGCTCTTATTGTTTGCCATCAGAAAATCTTGGTTCATCTCCTGTCCTAAGTCCAGAATCTTGAGGTAGTCTTAATTTCCATGCTGAGTTCCGACAACCCACAAATCGATCTACACAGCTCGCTGATCAATTATCTCAATATCTATTTGAAGTTTTCTCAAATTTGGGATTTCCAGCAGATAGATTTTTGTTTCAACCACAAACTCTTATTATGCAATCTTTAGTCTTTTAGAATAGTTTTTTTTGTTCTTTTTTTTTGTTCTGAAAATACAAGAAGAATTACCAGTCCTCGTGAGGTCAGGGAATTGGTCTAGAAGACCTAAACGTGCTAGCCACTAGAACCCTAAACCTGACGGTCTGAGGTCAGAAGTGTGGGTTCGCAATGTTGTAATGATCTGCCATAGGGCGTCGCGACATGACAGATCCAATCCGACTTGTTGGTAAGTTAGCAGAATTTGGAAAAATTTGAGCACTTAATTTGGAGAACGTGAATAATTTTATTTCAGGAGTAACTATAAACTGTGATTGTGTGTGAAGACTAAGTAGAAACAGACATTTTTAAATATTCCTGCTTAAAAACACACTACCTATTATACTGACCAGTAAATAAGAGTATTATTTTTTGTATGTGCCTGATTGCCTATTCTTTCCGAAATTTCAACAATAAAGCTGTGATGCCATATTGCAACTTTTACAGACATTTTTAAATATTCCTGCTTAAAAACACACTACCTATTATACTGACCAGTAAATAAGAGTATTATTTTTTGTATGTGCCTAATTGCCTATTCTTTCCGAAATTTCAACAATAAAGCTGTGATGCCATATTGCAACAATTAGTTGACTTATCCCAACCCTAAGATCCGAAACAAAATTATAATCTATTTCTAGCGCTCGCGATTGATCTATTTTTAGCATCAGTCAACTTTGTCTAATTTTCCGGTAGTCATCAACCCATGTACATTAATTCTGGCGTAGGCTGCTGGGGAAGAGACAAACCCTCTGTACCAGAAAGGGGCGGGCACTTCCTGGTCCGCGCAAAGGCCAGAGGAAGCTATAAAAGGGAAAGCGCGCGACAGCTTTGTCTCACACGATCTGAACGCGTAGCTTCTTTCTGAACGCGTAGCTTCTTTGGTTTTTTTGTTTTTCTCTGGAAAATCCGGGAATTTTTCTCGGGAAAAATGTCGCGAGAGAACGAACATTCCGTGAGCTTCACCCTGGTTACTTTGGTCACGTTTGTTCTAACTCTGACACACTACGCTCAAGGATATCAAGGTAAGAGAAATCCTTTTTGGTTTTTGAATCAAATTTAAGTTGAAAACTAACATCAGGGAGATGGATAGTCTTAAGGAGTGATTACCCTGTTTTTCGGATGACTACTTGGTGGGTAAAAGTTGGTTCAGTGTCCAAGAGATGGGCACGGCACCTATCTCAGTAGTTATATTTGCAGGATGCAGGAAAAATACTGTGATTCCTTTGTGAGGAAGACAACTTTATTACCTACATGGTAGAATATAATATACCTTGTTTATCCTGCTCGAATGAGACTAAAAAATCCTTTTACCTCAGCAGTCTAAACAAGGTCTCATGTATTTTATGGGCTTAAGCCAGCAGCACTTTCCCCAGATGGTCACCCGTCTGGATACTAACCACGCATAACGTTTCTTAACATCCATTATTCAAAAATTCAAATCCATTGGGAACTGATGCATTTAGCGTGCTAGTGCCACTGGCATTGGCACCCGATTACTTTACATGAGTTTTCAACTTTATATGTGGGTAGAAAAATCGGCCCACAAGTAGGTACTTGGTTATGTACTTTTTTTTTTCAAAATTGTTAGTAGAGGGAACTGTAACTGTCGAGGTCTTATCGTCCCGAAAGAAATACAGGATAGGAAGAAGCCAGCCGTTCCGAGAGCGGACCTTTTCTCTTTAGGATAAAATCCGCCCCGGGCGAGAATCGCCGAGAACGAACTTTATCCGTTCAGGATGAAATCCGTCCCGGGCGGGAATCGAACCAAGCACTTTCAAGGCAGACGCGCTACCAACTAAGCTACGCTACGTAACTAGGCTGGTCAGAGACCAGATGCAGCAGTGTTGGGTTTAGGCCGTTTAGGTAATCTGTTTATTAGGTTCATTTTGCTTCTTCTGTTCCAGAAGCAAACAAATTAGACGGCAATGGAAATGGCAATGGGCACATCCACACAATCAAAACCAGACGAGATTCCTCTTCAGGCCTCATAGCTTTCCCTCGGGTAGGAAGAGGCAGTGATGACCTCACCTGGAGTGCTGCAGCTGATCTAACAGGTATGGAAGAGATTTATTATTATTACTTTTCAAGATGAGTGCTGTTCCAGAAGCAAACAAATTAGACGGCAATGGAAATGGCAATGGGCACATCCACACAATCAAAACCAGACGAGATTCCTCTTCAGGTCTCATAGCTTTCCCTCGGGTAGGAAGAGGCAGTGATGACCTCACCTGGAATGCTGCAGCTGATCTAACAGGTATTTCACCGCCTATTATTTAAAGGTCCTAATTGCTGGTGGGTACATCTCATTGAATAGTGAGATATGTCCACCAGTAAATTCAATTTAAAAAATGTTTATTCGTGTATGAAAAAATATGTAGGTAATTAGTAATGTCAATAAAATTACAAATGAAGATGAGTGTTTCACTGCCGTTTCTATTTCTTATGAAACAACTCTGCTACATTAGACTCGTGTGGTCTGTGAGTTAACATGCCCATCCCGTAGTATGCCTCTCATCAGATGGGCGAGGAGAGACACAATACTTCCCATTTAGGTGCTGGGTCAACACGAGTAGGTTTGAGTGACAATAAATGCCCTCTTTTTAAACTCAAAATTTAGTGGTTGGCTCCCCTCTCATCAGATGGGCGAGGAGAGACACAATACTTCCCATTTAGGTGCTGGGTCAACACGAGTAGGTTTGAGTGACAATAAATGCCTATTTTTAAACTCAAAATTTAGTGGTTGGCTCTCGCTCAAAATTTACTCCTTTCGGAAAACCCTACAGCTAGAAAAAATCAAAATTTAGTGGTTGGCTGGAAGGGCTCCTTCAAGAAACTATCCCTGTAATACGTAGGTGTTTCCCACCTAGAAAACATACCTACTCGTTTCTGCCAGTAGGTACCTACCTTTGTGTTGTAGATGATGCCTCTCATCAGATGGGCGAGGAGAGACACAATACTTCCCATTTAGGTGCTGGGTCAACACGAGTAGGTTTGAGTGACAATAAATGCCTTCTTTTTAAACTCAAAATTTAGTGGTTGGCTCTCGCTCAAAATTTACTGCTTTCGGAAAACCCTACAGCTAGAAAAAAAAAATCAAAATTTAGTGGTTGAGTGGAAGAGCTCCTTCAAGAAACTATATCCCTATATACGTAGGTATTTCCCACCTAGAAAACATACCTACTCGTTTCTGCCAGTAGGTACCTACCTTTGTGTTGCAGATGATAATAATATCTGCCTAGTTCACCTCTCCCTTCTCTCCCCTACTTTGTAATTTCATAACAACCACAAAGTTTGGATTATTCCACATGATGTATTGTTTTGTAAAATGCTGTCTAATGAGCTATTTGCTTTCGCAATGGTTACAAAAATGACACACACATTTTCAGCACGAACTTTTCATAAAACATGTCTGTTTGTTTTTTGTCGACAGAGTTGGTTGAACTTTATTTTTATGTCCATATTCACGCGCTAATTTTAGCTAAATTTTATTTATTTTTTTCCGTTTGTAGAGGCTGACACACACATTTTCAGCACGAACTTTTCATAAAACATGTCTGTTTGTTTTTTGTCGACAGAGTTGGTTGAACTTTATTTTTATGTCTATATTCACGCGCTAATTTTAGCTAAATTTTATTTATTTTTTTTCCGTTTGTAGAGGCGTGTTATAGGTACTACGAAGCAATGCTAAATATTCGGGTTGAAGCCCTTGCTCCGGGATTCACTCCACAAAAAGTCCTAAACGGATACAAGGTTCGTTCTCGGAACAGCTGGTTTCCTGTTACGAGCTATTTGCTTTCGCAATGGTTACAAAAATGACACACACATTTTCAGCACGAACTTTTCATAAAACATGTCTGTTTGTTTTTTGTCAACAGAGTTGGTTGAACTTTAATTTTTATACAACCTAGTTATTATACCTAGGCATATTCAATTTTCACGTGATACTTTTAGATATTTTTTTCACCTAGTTTAGATATTACCTAGTTTGGAAGGGTTTGATTTCCGCGCTAGCGAATTTCATCCTGTACGTCTTCTTTCTACGCTTCCGGAACGATAAGACCTTAGTAGTTGCAGTTCCCTCTACCAAATCTTTTCAGCAAAAAACAATAAAATGAAAATAAAATAAAACCGTTCGTTTCTGTTGACAGATCCAGAGCTGCATGAAATGAAGAGAAGTTTAATGGCTTTCCCCAGGGTCGGCAGGAAAGCCTGGAAGAGGGCAGACCGGGAAGGTAGCAATAATATGTGGTTTGGTCCGCGCCTAGGTCGATCGTTTGGGCAGTATAAGCGAGAGTCTGAAATCGTGCCCTGGTCCTTCTTTTCAGTTAGGGGTAAGTAATTCTGTCTCAGTGGCGTAGCGGTTAAGTCGCTCGCTTGATAATCAGGAGAGCGTGGGTTCAATCCCAGGCGAGGTATGGAATTTTATATTGCCACAAAATTATTTTGTGTATTGGACGTCTGTTTGTTTTTTGTCGACAGAGTTGGTTGAACTTTATTTTTATGTCCATATTCACGCGCTAATTTTAGCTAAATTTTATTTATTTATTTTTTTCCGTTTGTAGAGGTGTTATACTACGAAGCAATGCTAAATATTCGGGTTGAAGCCCTTGCTCCGGGATTCACTCCACAAAAAGTCCTAAACGGATATAAGGTTCGTTCTCGAAACAGCTGGTTTTCTGTTATTCTGTCCTCCTTTTCTATCCTCGATTTTGGGACGACGGACTCTGTCAAATCTCTTCAACAAAAAATAAAATAAAACCGTCTTTTTTTTGACAGATCCAGAACTACATGAAATGAAGAGAAGTTTAATGGCTTTCCCCAGGGTTGGCAGGAAAGCCTGGAAGAGGGCAGACCGGGAAGGTAGCAATAATATGTGGTTTGGTCCGCGCCTAGGTCGATCGTTTGGGCAGTATAAGCGAGAGTCTGAAATCGTGCCCTGGTCCTTCTTTTCAGTTCGGGGTAAGTAATACTGTCTCGGTGGCGTAGCGATTAAGACGCTCGCCTGATAATCAGGAGAGCGTGCGGGTTCAATCCCAGCCGAGGTATGGAATTTTATATTGCCACGAATTTATTTTGTGTATTGGACAATATTTCGTACAGGTAGTAGTAGCAGCATACTGCTGGGGTAAAGGGACTTTTCAGTCCTATTCGAGAAGTACCTATAGGTAAATAAGTCCTGTTTTTATTGCATTTATTATTATTACTATTTGATTGAATTGTATTATAAACTATCCCCCCTTGGATTTTGAAATAAATAAATATAAATCTCACTTTACCTCAAAATGTGATTCTGTTCCCAGGACTACCAAACTTATCTCTGAGGAGATCCTCCGACACGGCCTTCACTCCTCGCCTGGGCCGGGAATCGAACGAGGATACTTCCAATTACGAGGACAACGGTGACGATCCAGCCTATGCGATGTACCAGTAATGGACCCTGATGGCTTTTGGACATTGAAAGTGACCTACTCAACACCTACACATTCCCTTGAAAAACTCTCTACCTAGGTACTCCAGAACTTGGTCGTAAATTAACTCCAGACCTTAATCGTACATTGTCTTCCTTTAACTTTAACGTAAGGAGAGAGTTGGAACAGGGAAGTATTAAAGGAAGGAGGGCGTATTACCTCTGAAATCTAATTGACACAAAACAGATCCCTCTAGCAAGATAAAAAATAAAGACAGTCACTTAAAAGCTCGTTTTCGAATGGAGGGAGACACCTACGTCACTAAAAACCTTACCAGTTATACAGAGACTGTCAGTGACAAACCCCTTTAAGGAAGAAGAAGAAGAAGAAGAAGAAGAAAAACTGTCCTAGACTGTCAGTGACAAACCCCTTTAAGGAAGAAGAAGAAGAAAGAAAAAGAAAAAAAAACTGTCCTACATAGAGGACTGTCATTTGTCATTGAAACAACTGTTGTCTACGTCAACAGGTCTCACACACTTTAAGAAAGACATTAAAGAAAACACTTTATGTTTGACGTAATATACGAGTACTTTGAAAGTTTACGCTCTTTAACTCCTAGGAAGAAGAGTATAAATCTCGCTGAGGGGAAAATGATATTCAAACATCAAATACCGATAAATGTAAAACCACTTTAGGTAACTCCTCCACAAACAATAAAACACTCAAACACATCAAACAAAAGCACACAAAAATACCTTCGACACACACAAAAACCACTAAAACACTTCCAACAAATACAAAATTAGAAAACCACTGTAAAACACCTCCGAAAAACACAAAAACCACTAAAACACCTGCAACAAAACATATAAAACCACTGAAAAACACTTCCGAGAAACACAAAAACCACTCAAAAACCTCCGACAACACGCAAAAACTCCTAAAACCACTGAAACACTTCCGACAAACACACAAACCACTCATAATTCTCCACGAGCTTCATAAACATAAAATCTTAATGAATATTGAATCTGTTTTCATGACGTCATACTACACAACCTCGAACCCCTGATTCATTTCACCCGATAACGAGCATTTTTTTGCTCTCAGCAAAGAATACCTCCGACACACACAAAAACCACTAAAACACTTCCAACAAATACAAAACCACCGAAAAACACCTCCGAAAAACACTAAAACACCTAGGTACAACAAAACATATAAAACCACTGAAAAACACTTCCTAGAAACACAAAAACCACTCAAAAACCTCCGACAACACACAAAAACCCCTAAAACACCTACAGCAAAACACATAAAACCACTGAAACACTTCCGACAAACACACAAACCACTCATAATTCTCCACGAGCTGCATAAACATAAAATCTTAATGAATCTGTTTTCATGACGTCATACTACACAACCTCGAACCCCTGATTCATTTCACCCGATAACGAGCATTTTGCTGAGAGCAAAAAATGCTCAATCAGCATCATATGCCGCAAAAACCAAGAAGAAAAAGTGTATTGGGGAATTATCTTTCTATCTGTTCTCTTTATAAATGGATTCCTCTTTATCGCTACCCTCTTTTGCGGGATCCTTCGTACCGCTTTTCTTGTTTTTACGAATAATTTTTCTCTCCTTACTTCCTACTCTTTAAGTTTTCACCCGTTCTTCAAAGTTTACAAAAGTTTCGATGATTCAATGCACGATGGATGCATTACTTCAGAGAACTCGTTGTTTATTTCGCTTCAATAAACACATTATTCAAAACATGAACATGACTTGTTGTGTACCCTTCAGGTTTTGGGTTCGACTATGGAATCTGGGAGAAGATCTAAACGCAAAAGCGCTCTCGAGGAATTCTCTTTTTCTCCAATAAAAAAGTAGAAATACTTGACCATAAAAGTATAGCAATACCTAGCTTTTCTAGTTCAACCAGATAGGTGCAAAACAGGTAGTCCGTCCTTCTCTACAAGCACTTGCACCTTGAGCAGACATTAGAGTAAATTCGAAAAAATTATCCAGTGTCGACCGTCGAAAAGTGCTCGGACGAAACCATCAAATCCTCTTACTTCAGCAGAAAGTGACTATTATAAGGTGTGTCCACACATAATCGACCGGCCGTCGTACGATGTCGAGTGAACCGTCCACACTGCCTCGACAAAATAGTTTCACCTCGTTGATCCGCCGGTCGACTATGTTTGGACACAACTTTATTATTTATGCTCATTGGATGTGATTTGAACCAGCGACCTCCTGATTACGAAGTGACTTCGACAATTACATTTGCTTACCTAGGGAGAACTTCACAAACACGAAACCATCAAATCCTCTTACTTCAGCAGAAAGTGACTATTATAAGGTGTGTCCACACATAATCGACCGGCCGTCGTACGATGTCGACTGAACCGTCCACACTGCCTCGACAACATAGATTCACCTCGTTGATCGACGGCCGGTCGACTATGTTTGGACACAACTTTATTATTATGCTCGTTGGATGTGATTTGAACCAGCGACCTCCTGATTACGAAGTGACTACGACAATTACATTTGCTGACCTAGGGAGAACTTCACGAACTATGCCGAACTATGTGCTCCTAACTCCTCGCTCCGAAAAATATTGGCAAACGGAACGTGTTTCTCTAGGAGTAGCAGGTCGATTCGCGCCCGAGGCGGACTTTATCCTAATCAGATAAGGTTCGTTTTGGGAACGGCTGGCTTTCTCCTATCCTGTCCTTCTTCGATTTCGGGACAATAAGAGCTCCCTTGTTACTTCAGCAGAAAGTGACTATTATAAGGTGTGTCCACACATAATCGACCGGCCGTCGTACGATGTCGAGTGAACCGTCCACACTGCCTTGACAACATAGTTTCACCTCGTTGATCGACGGCAGGTCGACTATGTTTGGACACAACTTTATTATTATGCTCGTTGGCTGTGATTTGAACCAGCGACCTCCTGATTACGAAGTGACTACGACAATTACATTAATTTGCTGACCTAGGGAGAACTTCACAAACAATGCCGAACTATATGCTCCTAATCCTAACTCCTCGCTCCGAAAAATATTGGCAAACGGAACGTGTTTCTCTAGGAGTAGCAGGTCGATTCGCGCCCAAGGCGGACTTTCTCCCAATCAGATAAGGTTCGTTTTGGGAACGGCTGGCTTTCTCCTATCCTGTCCTTCTTTTCTTCTTCGATTTCGGGACAATAAGAGCTCCCTTGTTCCAGTTGTCAACAGCTAAAATTTGTTATCCAGATTAATCAGTAGTTTACTCGGGTACGTATTGCGCACTGATGTTAATATCCCGGTTTCATCAAGATATAACCCCGTCTTAGTCCCCACTATTCCAGGAGATGAGGGATGAAGGTTATTAGGTTAATTTGCTTGAATATTTCAATATCCCATTAGATTAACAGTTGCAACCGATCATACTATGCTGTAATCTTATGGAGGTAAGACATTTCCCATAATATTATGCTAAAATCTTGTGGAGGTAAAACACTTAATTTTCTACGTAGAGCATAGCAAGATTGATAGCTTGAATATTTCAATATCCCATTAGATTAACAGTTGCAACCGATCATACTATGCTGTAATCTTATGGAGGTAAGACATTTCCCATAACATTATGCTAAAATCTTGTGGAGGTAAAACACTTCATTTTCTACGTAGAGCATAGCAAGATTGATAGAAAAATATTTCCACATCGCATCAAGATTGATAGAAAAATATTTCCACATCTCATTATTTACCTCTTTATTGATGAGTGAAAAAAATATATTTTGGTACGGGTCCTTTTTTTAGAGAGATGTTAAAAAAGAGGTTTAATAGAGGGAATTGCTAAGGTCTTATCGTCCCTAGATGAAGAGAGAAGGAAGACAGGATAGGAGAAAGCCAGCCGTTCCGAGAACAAACATCTGTTGAGGATAAAATCCGCCCTGGTCGGGAATCGAACCCGTGACCTAGCGCTCACAAGGCAGCAGCGCTACCTTCCAAGCTAACGAGGCTGAATCAATGGAATTAAAACAGAGCCAGCCGTTCCGAGAACAAACATCTGTTGAGGATAAAATCCGCCCTGGTCGGGAATCGAACCCGTGACCTAGCGCTCACAAGGCAGAAGCGCTGCCTTCCAAGCTAACGAGTCTGGATCAATGGAATTAAAACAAGAAAGGTAAAATACATGTTTGTAAAATTTGTGGTATAAAATAAAACGTTCATTTGTTATAAAAGATCGAAAAACAAAACAAGTTAGTATGATATAGGGAGATAATGGAAGATAATTGGATAGCGATTTTTAAGCAAAAATAATAATCTAGTATAATAAAATATCTAATGATTGGAACCATCAACAGTTGGCTATCTCAAAGTTTGGTTCTAGGCGGAAAACTCTTTTTCGTTTAATTCCATTTTTTTTCTTGTAGGTTCTCCAGTACTCTGCTGTTTTTGAGGACAGTTTCGTTGATCATTGAACCACTCTCAAAATGTGTTAGTTAATTTTAAATGATAAAAAGGAACTTGAAGGAAAAACATGTTAATTATTGTTACACAAAAAGAAATGACAAACAATTAAATTAAAATATAAATCCATATAAGAAATAATATGAAAATATGAGGATTCTTGAATTTCAACAGAGTTTCTGACGTAAAGGAAATCTTACTTGATAAATACGAGGCACAAAAAATATCAAGGGAAGAAACAATTGTTATACCTCTGGCTAGAGGAAATACCTATGACTCCAAATGAAGGCTAAATCATCTAAGTTTAGAAAGATATTGTAAGTGAAACAGGTGAAGAGGTATTTTTAAATGATAAAAAATAAAAAAAAGCTAAAAAATCAACATTTACAAATATAAAAAAGCAAATACTTTGTGGGTACATAGGGGATAAAATACTGTATAGGCAGATGGTAACATAACACAGCAGAGATAATTGTTTAGCTCGGCTGGTATTAAACCCACGCCCTCATGTTTACCAGGCGAGCGTCTTGACCCCTGCACCACCGAGTTAGAGATTCATCACTCCCAGTCAAAAATATAGCTTTGTAAAGGTGTCTCCACACATAGCCGACGACGGCCGTCGATCGATGTGAATCGATGTTAATTGACTGCGATTGACGTCGAACGACAGCCGGTCGACCATGTTTGGACACACCTTAAGGCTAAATACTCAAGACTTAAGGCTAAATACTCAAGACTTATCACCCGTACTTTGAGGGCTAAGTGGGAGTAAGGTTAATCATGTGGGAATAAAATTAAATAGCTTTGAAACAGGTCAGTATTCAGGAGTTGGTACATAACTTTTGGTGGATTTCACCAATGACTTAATGAGAGAAATTTAATCGTCCAAAGAGGAGCTTTTAACATTTGTTATAAAAGATCGAAAAACAAAACAAGTTAGTATGATATAGGGAGATAATGGAAGATAATTGGATAGCGATTTTTAAGCAAATAATAATCTAGTATAATAAAATATCTAATGATTGGGACCATCAACAGTTGGTTATCTCAAAGTTTGGTTCTAGGCGGAAAACTCTTTTCCGTTTAATTCCATTTTTTTTTTTCTTGTAGGTTCTCTAGTACTCTGCTGTTTTTGAGGACAGTTTCGTTGATCATTGAACCACTCCCAAAATGTGTTAGTTAATTTTAAATGATAAAAAGGAACTTGAAGGAAAAACATGTTAATTATTGTTACACAAAAAGAAATGACAAACAATTAAATTAAATTATAATTCCATATAAGAAATAATATAATAGTATGAGGATTCTTGAATTTCAACAGAGTTTCTGACGTAAAGGAAATCTTACTTGATAAATACCTATAAAAGAGGCACAAAAAACATCAAGGGAAGAAACAAATTGTTATACATCAATGTTAGAACACTTTAATAAATACAAATAAAAATAAAAATTGTTATACCTCTGGCTAGAGGAAATACCTATGACTCCAAATGAAGGCTAAATCATCTAACTTTAGAAAGATATTGTAAGTGAAACAGGTGAAGAGGTATTTTTAAATGATAAAAAATAAAAAAAAGCTAAAAAATCAACATTTACAAATATAAAAAAGCAAATACTTTGTGGGTACATAGGGGATAAAATACTGTATAGGCAGATGGTAACATAACACAGCAGAGATAATTGTTTAGCTCGGCTGGTATTAAACCCACGCCCTCATGTTTACCAGGCGAGCGTCTTGACCCCTGCACCACCGAGTTAGAGATTCATCACTCCCAGTCAAAAATATAGCTTTGTAAAGGTGTCTCCACACATAGCCGACGACGGCCTCTTGACCCCTGCACCACCGAGTTAGAGATTCATCACTCCCAGTCAAAAATATAGCTTTGTAAAGGTGTCTCCACACATAGCCGACGATGGCCGTCGATCGATGTGAATCGATATTAATTGACTGCGATTGACGTCGAACGACAGCCGGTCGACCATGTTTGGACACACCTTAAGGCTAAATACTCAAGACTTAAGGCTAAATACTCAAGACTTATCACCCGTAGTCGATCGATGTGAATCGATGTTAATTGACTGCGATTGACGTCGAACGACAGCCGGTCGACCATGTTTGGACACACCTCAAGGCTAAATACTCAAGACTTAAGGCTAAATACTCAAGACTTATCACTCGTACTTTGAAAGCTAAGTGGGAGTAAGGTTAATCAAGTGGGAATAAAATTAAATAGCTTTGAAACAGGTCAGTATTCAGGAGTTGGTACATAACTTTTGGTGGATTTCACCAATGACTTAATGAGAGAAATTTAATCGTCCAAAGAGGAGCTTTAAATAATCCAAAAAGGAGTTTTCACTGATCAAAAAAGGAGGAATTTTTAAAAACTTCTGTTTGGATCATTAAAAATTCTCCCATTAGAGAAATCTCTGATTAAGAAGTCATTGGTGAAACCCACCATCCCACCATTTATCTCATAGATAAAACGGTAGGTAGTTCTTCATGCAAATGCATATACTTCGTAAGAAACTATGAGTAGACTTGACAAATATTGTCAACACACTTATGGCCGGGAGAACAATCCGAGTTTAAACTTGACTTAAGTTAAACTTATTTATGATTGACTGAATTTCAATCAGAATTTTAAAATTAAACAATCAAATTACTTTATTTTATTTTTATTTATTTTTATCATTTTTTAAAGAGGTTTGACAGAGGGAACTGTAACTGCTATGGTCTTATCGTCCCGAAATCGAACAGAGAAGGAAGACTGGATAGGAGAAAGCCAGCAGTTCCGAGAATGAACATTATCCCATCAGGATAAAATCCACCCCGGGCGGGAATCGAACCCGCGGCCTAGCGCTTACAAGGCAGACGCGCTACCAACTAAGCTAACTAGGCTGGCTGATCTTTTTTTAACCCCTTCTTTTAGGTGCTTTAACAATGCGTTAAAACATCTCGTTCGCGCCGTTTTGTTTAATCTTGTGAGTTTACCTTGAACTAAGTTTAAATATAGATTGTACCCGGTCATTAGTTGCAAATAAATAAATCCCTGGGTCTAGAGACTGCAAAAAAGTCCAAGCACACTTAAGGTAGAAACTCACAAAAATCACGTTACGTCACGTGAGCTCATAGGGAGTCAGAAAGATGTAGTTCAAAATTTTCCTATAATATTGTAGGTAATCTTTTCGGTGAGAGACACTTCATATACGATATTCAAACATCAAATACCGATAAATGTAAAACCACTCTAGGTAACTCCTCCACAAACAATAAAACACTCACAAACACATCAAACAAAAACACACAAAAATACCTCCGACACACACAAAAACCACTAAAACACTTCCAACAAATACAAAACCACTGAAAAACACTTCCGAAAAACACAAAAACCACTAAAACACCAACAACAAAACATAATATAAAACCACTAAAAACACTTCCTAGAAACACAAAAACCTCCGACAACACGCAAAAACCCCTAAAACACCTACAGCAAAACACATAAAACCACTGAAACACTTCGGACAAACACACAAACCACTCATAATTCTCAACGAGCTCCATAAACATAAAATCTTAATGAATCTGTTTTCATGACGTCATACTACACACGTGACGTGACGTGATAGTAATGTGTTTCAACCTTTATCCGTCACCTTACATCTAACTTGTTCCATGTTACTTTATATTGGATCAAATGCACAACCGCAACTTTAGTGGCATACATCTTTAGTGGCAACCTCTTCGGTGGGTATTACCATTAATATCTTTTTTATATACATAATTTTCATTTTTTTTTTTTTCAAATACGTATTCCGCAAATGTAATAGAAAGTCGTGTGATGTTCACACCAGATTTTTTTTCTCTCCTCCCCCCGTTTATTTTTTCTTTTGTGTCGCTCTTCTCTACAAGCACTTGCACCTTGAGCAGACATTAGAGTAAATTCGAAAAAATTATCCAGTGTCGACCGTCGAAAAGTGCTCGGACGAGACCATCAAACCCTCTTACTTCAGCAGAAAGTGACTATTATAAGGTGTGTCCACACATAATCGACCGACCGTCGTACGATGTCGAGTGAACCGTCCACACTGCCTCGACAACATAGTTTCACCTCGTTGATCGACGGCAGGTTGACTATGTTTGGACACAACTTTATTATTATGCTCGTTGGATGTGATTTGAACCAGCGACCTCCTGATTACGAAGTGACTACGACAATTACATTTGCTGACCTAGGGAGAACTTCACAAACAATGCCGAACTATATGCTCCTAACTCCTCGCTCCGAAAAATATTGGCAAACGGAACGTGTTTCTCTAGGAGCAGCAGGTTGATTCGCGCCCGAGGCGGACTTTATCCTAATCAGATAAGGTTCGTTCTCGGAACGACTGGCTTTCTCCTATCCTGTCCTTCTTTTCTTCTTCGATTTCGGGACAATAAGAGCTCCCTTGTCAGCACTGTAAACTATAACGTCACATCGCTTACTTTCAACTCAGTCATAAGAATGCGTCATGAGTCATTAGAATTCATCAACTCAGTCACTAAAATTACTCGTGAGATAGAATTCATCAACTCAGTCAATAAAATTGATCGTGAGTCATTAGAATTCATCAACTCAGTCATTAAAATTGATTATGAGTCATTAGAATTCATCAACTCAGTCATTAAAAATGATCACGAGTTATTAGCATTCATCAACTCAATCATTAAAAATGATCGTGAGTTATTAGAATTCATCAACTCAGTCATTAAAAATGATCACGAGTCATTAGAATTCATCAACTCAGTCATTAAAAATGATCGCGAGTCATTAGAATTCATCAACACAGTCACTAAAATTACTCGTGAGTTAGAATTCATCAGCTCAGTCATTAAAATTACTCGTGAGTTAGAATTCATCAGCTCACCACCATGAAGCGGGAAAGCACTGTAAACTATAACGTCACATCGCTTACTTTCAACTCAGTCATAAGAATGCGTCATGAGTCATGAGTCATTAGAATTTATCAACTCAGTCATTAAAATTACTCGTGAGTCATTAAAATCCATCAACTCAGTCAATAAAATTGATCGTGAGTCATTGGAATTCATCAACTCAGTCATTAAAATTGATCGTGAGTCATTAGAATTCATCAACTCAGTCACTAAAATTACTCGTGAGTTAGAATTCATCAGCTCAGTCATTAAAATTACTCGTGAGTTAGAATTCATCATGCCTCACCAGAGCTTCACCAAAGTCCGTCGCCTGGGATCCCACGAACAGATCATACTTGGCTAGGATTTCGTCTTTAGTGAGTTTCTGATCTGCATCTGAGTCTGACTCATAAATCAAATGACGAGCTTCAGCATCAGAGTGGTCGAAATCCGGAGGCAGGATCCAGTTTTTCACCTAAAAAAACACACACACTTCGTTAAATGACGAGCTTCAGCATCAGAGTGGTCGAAATCCGGAGGCAGGATCCAGTTTTTCACCTAAAAAAACACACACAATTAACACTTCGTCAACACACAATTAACACTTCCTTAATTGCTTTTTCGAGCTTCAGCATCAGAGTGGTCGAAATCCGGAGGCAGGATCCAGTTTTTCACCTAAAAAAACACACACAATTAACACTTCGTTAACATTTCCTTAATTGCTTTTTTTTAAGAGGTTTGAGCCAGCCTAGTTAGCTTGGTTGGTAGTGCGTCTGTCTTGTAAGCGCTAGGCTGCGGGTTCGCTGGCTCCCTAGAGACCAATGTATGAAGGTTTATCTCTCAATCTGTGCTAAAATACGAGCTTCAGCATCAGAGTGGTCGAAATCCGGAGGCAGGATCCAGTTTTTCACCTAAAAAAACACACACAATTAACACTTCGTTAACACACAATTAACACTTCCTTAATTGCTTTTTTTAAGAGGTTTGAGCCAGATTAGTTAGCTTGGTTGGTAGCGCGTCTGTCTTGTAAGCGCTAGGCTGCGGGTTCGCTGGCTCCCTAGAGACCAATGTATGAAGGATTGTCTCTCAATCTGTGCTAAAATGCACCAGAAAGTTTATTTGTGATATGTAGAGACATCGGTAGCACTCGTCTCAATATAGTTACCAGCCGTTCCGAGAATGGACCTTATCTACTTAGGATAAGTTCGCCCCGGGCGGGAGTCGAACCCGCGACCTAGTACCCAAAAGGCAGACGTGCTACCTAGAGTGGTTAAAATATAAAGCCAGCGACTCACTAACAGGTAGACCTGACAGGTACGCCTGATAGTTTGTGTGCTCATCAGGTAGACCTGACAAGTGTGCCTGATCAGGTCTACCTGATACTGAGTGGCTAGCATTACATACCTCTTCCTCATCCATAAAGCCATCTCCATTCTTATCTCTGTACATGGCGAATTGTTCCTTCTCGTTTTTCACCCAGTCAGGTAGTTCTTCATCACCGTCAGTATCCCCACCTCGGAACATATCACCTGCAATACGAGTAAACGCAATATGGAATTATGTATTATAATTTAGTTAATTTTAAATCATACCTAATGAATGGCTGTGTCGGGTGTCCACTGTTCGTCCTTCTCGTTTTTCACCCAGTCAGGAAGTTCTTCATCACCGTCAGTATCCCCACCTCGGAACATATCACCTGCAATACGAGTAAACGGAATATGGAATTATGTATTATAATTTAGTTAATTATTAAATCATACCTAATGAATGGCTGTGTCGGGTGTCCACTTGCAATACGAGTAAACGGAATATGGAATTATGTATTATAATTTAGTTAATTTTAAATCATACCTAATGAATGGCTGTGTCGGGTGTCCCCTGTCCACAGTCCACACATAATCGACCGATATCGACTGAACCGTCCACACTGTCTCGATAAAATAGATGCACCTCGTCGATCGACGGCCGATTTGTCTGGCTGATTTCAAACTTTGGTTTGTCCACTGTCCACACATAATCGACCGATATCGACTGAACCGTCCACACTGTCTCGATAAAATAGATGCACCTCGTCGATCGACGGCCAATTTGTCTGGCTGATTTCAAACTTTGGTCAAAGTCCAAAGTTAAATTTCAGGTGTGATCAACTGTCAGTCAAGCAAGCCTAGTTAACTTGAAGGGCAGCACGCTTGCCTTGTAAGCACTAGGTCGCGGGTTCGATTCCCCCCGGGTTGAACCTTATCCCAAACAGATAATGTTCGTTCTCGGAACGGCTGGCTTTCTCTTATCCTGTATCAAATCTCTTAAAAAAGAACTCACCGATATACTCTCGCAAGGACACCTTCCCGTCTTTGTCCTTATCAATGTCCTCCATGGTCTCCACTACCACCAGGTCTCTCATATGTGCCGTCTCTTCCGGGTGCAGGAACGAAGCAAATTCCTCGCGAGTCAATGCACGGTCACCGTCTATATCAGCGACGTCCCACCGTCGCTTATCCCGATTGAGCATGTTCTTGTAGGAGAAGCCTTGGTCTTCGTCCTTGGCCAGCTCTGCGGCGTCTACCTCTGAAATGACAACAAGAAGGAACAAGTACAGTGGGCTGCAGTAACACAAAAAATATTGAACAATAATCTAATATGTAAACACAAAAAAAAAAAAAGATGAGAAACTTTGTGTGTAAAAAAAGACACATCACGAGAGGGCCCAAGTACGAAATTCTACATTTCATAATACAGGCAAAATCATCGGGAAACGATCCGTGGGAAGGAGAAGAATAGTCTGGCTGCGAAATCTGCAAGAATGATAGAGGAAACTGTAACCGCTAAGATATTATCGTCCCCAAAAACGAAGAGAGAAGGAAGACAGGATAGGAGAAAGTCAGCCGTTCTGAGAACGAACCTTATCCCTTCAGGATAAAATTCGCCCAGGACGGGAATCAAACCCGCGGACTAGCGCTTACAAGGCAGACGCGCTACCAACCAAGTTAACTAGGCTGGCGAAGGGGACAGAAATAATTTTTCCCTGTACTCTTAGAGGTCAATCACTCTATCAAATTTTCCACCAAAAGCGGAACTCCCTAATACCTAAACCATCTTGAAAAACTCCCTTACCATCCAGGAATCCGTAGACTTTTTCCTCCCCCCCCTCCAACTTTTTTTTTTTTTTTTTCTTCAAAAAGAAAACATAAAAAAAGTACAATCAGATCTCCCTGCAAATAGCTCATTTAGCTTTTCTAGCACTCATTTATGAAACCTCTTAAAAAAGAACTCACCGATATACTCTCGCAAGGACACCTTTCCGTCTTTGTCCTTATCAATGTCCTCCATGGTCTCCACTACCACAAGGTCTCTCATATGTGCCGTCTCCTCCGGGTGCAGGAACGAAGCAAATTCCTCGCGAGTCAATGCACGGTCACCATCTATATCAGCGACGTCCCACCGTCGCTTATCCCGATTGAGCATGTTCTTGTAGGAGAAGCCCTGGTCTTCGTCCTTGGCCAGCTCTGCGGCGTCTACCTCTGAAATGAAAAGATCAAGGAACAGAAATTAGGACACATCATTAGAGGATTGCTGGGTCACATCCTGAGAAGAAATTGTCTGCAGAGAAGAATCATGGAAGGAGAGCTGAGAGGAAAGAGATCAATAGGAAGAAGGAGGTTTGGAATGCTGAGAGATGTGCTGAATGGAAGAACGTTTGAACAAATGAAGGAGGACGCCCAAGATCAAGAAAAGTGGAGAACGTCGTGTTGATACCTGTCCTAGGACAGATCTACATCTATATATATACATTAGAGGACTATATCAGCGACGTCCCTGTACTCTTAAAGGTCAATCACTCTATCAAGTTTTCCACCAAAAGTAAAATTAAAGAATGGTTGATTTTGAACCTTTTAAACGAAACAAAAGATTTACCTTTGGTTGATTTTGAACCTTTGAAACAGAGCAATAGATTGTCAGGGGTTTACCATCTTGACTTCCCACGCATATGAATATGTATTGATATGCGTGGCAACTGCTGAATGGAAGAACGTTTGAACAAATGAAGGAGGACGCCCAAGATCGAGAAAAGTGGAGAACGTCGTGTTGAAACCTGTCCTAGGACACATCTACATCTATATATATACATTAGAGGACTATATCAGCGACGTCCCTGTACTCTTAAAGGTACTCTTAAAGGTCAATCACTCTATCAAATTTTCCACCAAAAGCGGATCTCCCTAATACCTAAACCATCTTGAAAAACTCCCTTACCATCCAGGAATCCGTAGACTTTTTCCCTGTACTCGTCCCAGGTGATCTTCTCCTTATCCTCAGGGTTATGAGTGCGCCATTGACTCTCCACATCATTGTGAATGTATCGCTTCTGCGTGAACTGAATCCATTCTTTCAGCTCTTCCTTGGACACAAACCCATCCTTGTCCTTGTCGATTTTGTCCACGATGAGTCTGAATTAGAAAAAATAATAATAAAAGGCTTTCAGCTCTTCCTTTGACACAAACCCATCCTTGTCCTTGTCGATTTTGTCCACGATGAGTCTGAATTAGAAAAAATAATAATAAAAAATTGATTTTTATTTCTTACACTACTTTTTATTTCTTATAAGTAGGTAGAGAAACCCCAAATCCTTCCAACACCATGAAATAGGTGCCATGCCTATCTCACGGACACGGAGAGGAAAGCAAAACAAGCGAGTAGGTAATAAAGAACTAACCTGAAATACGAAACCCCTATCCTCTGGGAAGTCCAAATTATTTTACGGAGAGGAAAGCAAAACAAGCGAGTAGGTAATAAAGAACTAACCTGAAATATGAAACCCCTATCCTCTGGGAAGTCCAAATTATTTGACGGAGAGGAAAGCAAAACAAGCGAGTAGGTAATAAAGAACTAACCTGAAATATGAAACCCCTATCCTCTGGGAAGTCCAAATTATTTTGAGGCAAAGCATAGACTTTTGGTCACTGTTGTATAGAATTCACAGTTCTTCAGTTAATTCACATTGCCATCATTTCCCATTGTTAGTAGAGACTTTTGGTCACAGTTCCTCATAGGATTCACATTTCTACCACCATTTTATAACATTGTTTATTGAATTATACATAGATTGCAATTTACCATTACAATTTCATTGAGGAATGTGTCTCAGTCCCTAGACTATAGGATAGTTAAAAAATATACTACGAGATCTTATTTCGACTTTGGGGGTAAAGAAACTTTTCCATCTCATCCTGGCAGTATAAATGAGGTATATTCTATTTTTACTATGATAAATTAATGCATATAAAATAACGGGACATTCCTATGTTTTTTCAGATCAAACTAATCTCACCTCTTCCCAACAGTACGGATTTGGAGAAGGTTCAAACCTCTTCACACTCAAATTTTGCTTTCTGAGATTTGACAGAATGATGGGGTGAAACATTAAAAGCAATGAAAAGGGAAGTAAATAGAGCACAACTTCTAGATAGAAAAGGAAAAATTCTCATTTAAATTAGAGGAGGAGTTTACCAAGTGTCTCTAGACAGGCAAAATGGCAAGTAGGTACAGGAAATATTAATTACAGGAGCTGTAAATAATGGAATGTGAAAACAAATGTTAGCCTAGCTCAATAGTAACATATGTGGTAGGTCAAATGTTTCTGTTTGCATCTTGATTAACAAGTAGGTATCATAGTTAAGTGCTTAACCTAAATACCTACCAACATCCTTTGCAACACTATGAATCTACTTCAAGGCAGGGGCTTGCCAAGTCAGATCATCTCAAGATCAAGATTAATCAAGGATTGAACATAGAGCCTGATATATTTACTTAGTGCCCAGCCTGATCTATAGTTTAACTTAATCCCAAGATAAAAAAAAACACCTAAATACAGCAAAACAATTAGGTACCTAAAGGGCTAATAATACATACATGCATGAGAAAGAAAAACATCCCAGAACATAGCATTTATAACTAGATATCAGTAGAACTGTTGTGTTATGCAACTTATGGCAAAGTTTTTTTTATAGGACTCCTGTACTTAATATGTTTCAGTAAGGAGATAGGTATCTAGATTTTGGTATTGAAAAGGTCAAGTAACCACTGAAGGCTTATAAAACAAACATGAGAAAGAACGAAATAACAGAAACAATAGCGCAGAACACATAATTTATAGCTAAATATAGAACCGTTAAGCTACTGAAGTATTCCTGTAAGCTGCTTCAGTAGGGAGTCTTGGGAGATGGATTTTGGAAATGAAAGGGTCAACATATCATGCTGAGTTGGCGCCTCCAACGTGGAGCTTTTCGGAACCAAGGGTCACGAGTATATCAAACAAGCAAACACATATTGTAGTTTTGAAACTGACATTTTTCTAGAGGCATTTTTCATTTGGTTGTCTCGTCAGATCGATCTTAGTCATCTTACCCTACAGGTGAAATGTACCTGTTGAAAGTTAATTTGGATTGTGACCCAATAAAGGTGTAAAAATGAGATGAGACATTAAAACAGGCTGAAACACTTACCTACGGATGTGGTCTTGTAATCCTCTGCACACAAAACACCCTTATCACTAGATTTTATCACAAAAGTTAACTGAAACTGATAAGAAAAGCACGAGCACTGTAAACTATAACGTCACATCGCTTACTTTCAACTCAGTCATAAGAATGCGTCATGAGTCATTAGAATTCATCAACTCAGTCATTAAAAATGATTGTGAGCTATTAGAATTCATCAACTCAGTCAATAAAATTGATCGTGAGTTAATAGAATTTATCAACTCAGTCATTAAAAATGATCGCGAGTCATTAGAATTCATCAATTTTTAAAAAAAAAAAAAAAAAAAAAAAAAAAAAAAAAAAAAAAAAAAAAATCAGCCTGCCTGTGATTTTTGATTTTTTGTTCTCGTTAATTTTAAATTTTAATTTTCTTTTAATTATTAATTAAGTTTTAATTATGAATCCATTAGATGATGAAGAAGAAAAGAAAAGCTTTCTTCGTATCCTGGGAGCCTTCAAATACTACAAGTAAGTTTTTGTTATCAGTCCTTATCTCTGCCTAGTACCCTCTCTCTGAGATAAAGATCAAAAGAAGAAAAGTTTCTATAGGAACAAAAGCCAGTGTTCTTCTTTTTCAAATATGAAATCTGCCAATGAACCATATATTATCCTATGTGCACATGCCTCGGAACTCAAATAAAAAGTATCATAGGAACAAAAGCCAGTGTTCTTCTTTTTCAAATATGAAATCTGCCAATGAACCATATATTATCCTATGTGCACATGCCTCGGAACTTAAATAAAAAGTATCAAAAAAAAAAACTTGTAAATTTTCAAAAAATATGTAGCATGAACTAGCATGTCATAGATTGTCATAGCCTTTGCAAGCCCAGAAAGGACCTAGTTATAACAAGTTTCTGAGGCATTTGCAAAATCCTTTGTCATATTGTAGCTTATTCTTGTATTGAGTTGTCACAGATTAATACATTTCCTACGAGAGCAATTTTTGCAAAGTTACTTTTGAACTGGTAGAGATTTGTTTAGGAGACTCCATTGTTGTGAAACTAAAAACTGTTTGTATTTAGAAGGGTTCCTCCTGGGCTGTCTGCAACTCCTGAGTGTGCCAGTTTTCAGTGAGACACCATGTCATGCTGGAGTGCAACACTTTTATTTTTCTTTCAAAATAGTGTGGCACACTCCTGTGATGCACACCAGCCCATGGAAAATCTTGGTATCACACTCTAGCATTGCACACCGTACTCAGTGTGTTGATGTGGGCTTTAGGTACCTACCTACAAGAAAATGGGTCCAAGTTTTCAGGTTCATATTGTAAGATTATTATTGTTTACCTCAGAACAAATTTGGAAACCATGTGGAAAAAAAGGTCAAAGTTCCTCAAAAGTTAGCTAGGGTTTCAGAAGAATAGTACCTCCGTTTTTACAGTTCTCTCTATTAAAAATAAATAAATGTCAAGGTAATGTAAACTACGTTTAAACTCAAATTGTAGTATCGGTCATGATGTGGGCTTTAGGTACCTACCTACAAGAAAATGGGTCCAAGTTTTCAGGTTCATATTGTAAGATTATTATTGTTTACCTCAGAACATATTTGGGAACCATGTGGAAAAAAAGATCAAAGTTCTACAAAAGTTAGCTAGGTCTTTTTAATATTGCCCTCTCCTGTTATGCCTATTTCCAGACTAGACATGAGCTACAAGGTTTTAAATCTTCATACCTATTTAGGTAGTTAGGTGTGACAATGTTGCCCTGTTTCAAACCCCCAACTCTAATCAAAGCATTTCTCTCAACTCTAAAAATAGAACTATAGCAAAATTCAGGAGACAATAAGTATAGTTAACAATAAGTTCCTACAGCCTGGTTCTTACCTCATTGTTTCTATTATCTACAAAATTGACCACTTGGGTATAATTGCATTTTTATTGTTCTCTATTGATGTTTATCAAGAGAAAAACATGTGTTGTTTGTGTAATAATTAATTTCTAATTGGTCAAATATTAAAAGGGCATTAGATGTTTATCACATTGTTATCAGTGGGTTATATAATGTATTAAATTGATTATTTGCTGTTTGCAATTTACCTATTACATAACTAGATAGGCTTAAAAAAAAAAAAGACAACTAAATTTAGGATCCATTTTGGTCTCTAATTTTTGGAGCAAGTCCTACTTACTTTTTAAGCAAATATCTTGTGTCTTTGACTAAGGTAATCTAGTGGTTCTGTGAACTGTAGACCTCACTCAGATTCTTTTGCCTAAGCTGAGACTTTAACAATAATGTCTTATCATATCAACAATTGTTGTTTAACTTGGTAATTGGTCAAATATTAAAAGGGCATTAGATGTTTATCACATTGTTATCAGTGGGTTATATAATGTATTAAATTGATTATTTGCTGTTTGAAATTTACCTATTACATAACTAGATAGGCTTAAAAAAAAAGACAACTAAATTTAGGATCCATTTTGGTCTCTAATTTTTAGAGCAAGTGCTACTTTTTAAGCAAATATCTTGTGTCTTTGACTAAGGTATAAACTAGTGGTTCTGTGAACTGTAGACCTCACTCAGATTCTTTTGCCTAAGCTGAGACTTCAACAATAACGTCCTCTCAATTATCACATTGTTATCAGTGGGTTATATAATGTATTAAATTGATTATTTGCTGTTTGCAATTTACCTATTACATAACTAGATAGGCTTGTCAAAATCAGAAAAGGCAATCGGGAGTTATAGCGGAACAGACAAACAAATAAACAAACATCTAAACCAAATGCAAAATGGTCGAGTTAAAACATAGACCTCACTATCGTTCGGTCAAATACCTATAGGTACCTAAGTAATAGCCTATTGCTAATACCACCCCTCTGATGCCTATCTCACGGACACGGAGAGGAAAGCAAAACAAGCGAGTAGGTAATAAAGAACTAACCTGAAATATGAAACCCCTATCCTCTGGGAAGTCCAAATTATTTGGAGGCAAAGCATAGACTTTCGGTCACAGTTGTATAGAATTCACAGTTCTTCAGTTAATTCACATTGCCATCATTTCCCATTGTTAGTAGAGACTTTTGGTCACAGTTCCTCATAGGATTCACATTTCTACCATCATTTTATAACATTGTTTATTGAATTATACATAGATTGCAATTTACCATTACTATTTCATTGAGGAATGTGTCTCAGTCCCTAGACTATAGGATAGTTAAAAAACGAAAGAAAACTCAATACATACTCAAGTCTTCTCTTGCTTTCTTCCACACTCAGTTGGTCAAATGTTTTGGCCTCTTCTCCCAAGAAAGCTTCATGATCATTTTGCCTAAGCTGAGACTTCAACAATAACGTCCTCTCATATCAACAATTTGTTGTTTAACTTGGTACCTATTTGAATTTTGGACAAATAAACAAATATCTAAACCAAATGCAAAATGGTCGAGTTAAAACATAGACCTCACTATCGTTCGGTCAAATACCTATAGGTAGCTAAGTAATAGCCTATTGCTAATACCACCCCTCTTGGTAGTCAAGTAGGTAGGTAAGTATATTGGTTACTGGTAAATTGTACCTGTGTTTTAATTTTACAATACAATATGGGCATGGGCACATGTAAAATGGTTACAAAACAGACGAAGGGAGAACCCCTTAGAAATTATTTATCTCAATGACCTTCTGCTCTTTGATGACCCCCAAATAGTGATTTCATTTTGAACATTACACACGCATACTCATATTATGTGATTGCTAAGGTAGGTTCCTTTGTTGGGAATAGACCCACAGTGAGTAGGTATAGGTTGATAGGTAAGTATGTACCTATTACCTACTAAATTACTAATGAAATAGTATGATGTGATGATATCCAACTGATAATAAATTAACAAAGGGTACTTATCGCGTATTTTATGTATACCTATGCGCTATCGCGTATAAAAGAGCGTTTTCCCTGTTACCTATGGTTTTGTGGAATGGCATTTGTTTTAGCATGACTTATCGTTTTCGTTTTGAATTACAGTAGAACCCCGATTTTATGAACCTTGGCTATATGAACCCTCGATTATATGAACTCGAAAATCCGAAAATAAACATTTACTGTCGAAAAGTTGCCACGTTTGACCTCACTATCGTTCGGTCAAATACCTATAGGTACCTAAGTAATAGCCTAATGCTAATACCACCCCTCTTGGTAGTCAAGTAGGTAGGTAAGTATATTGGTTACTGGTAAACTGTACCTGTGTTTTAATTTTACAACACAATATGGGCACATGTAAAATGGTTACAAAACAGACAAAGGGAGAAAGAACCCCTTAGAAATTATTTATCTCAATGACCTTCTGCTGTTTGATGACCCCCCCATTTGCTGATTTCATTTTGAACATTACACACGCATACTCATATTATGTGATTGTTAAGGTAGGTTCCTTTGTTGGGAATAGACCCACAGTGAGTAGGTATAGGTTGATAGGTAAGTATGTACCTATTACCTACTAAATTACTAATGAAATAGTATGATGTGATGATATCCAACTGATAATAAACTAACAAAGGGTACTTATCGCGTATTTTATGTATACCTTTACCTACTAAATTACTAATGAAATAGTATGATGTGATGATATCCAACTGATAATAAATTAACAAAGGGTACTTATCGCGTATTTTATATATACCTATGCGCTATCGCGTATAACAGAGCGTATTTTACGTTTTCCCTGTTACCTATGGTTTTGTGGAATGGCATTTGTTTTAGCATGACTTATCGTTTTCGTTTTGAATTACAGTAGAACCTCGATTTTATGAACCCTCGATTATATGAACTCGAAAATCCGAAAATAAACATTTACTGTCGAAAAGTTGCCATGTTTTCTCTGTTTTCTAATGTAACCTCGATTTTATGAACTTTTATATGGAACCCCTATATTATGAACTACCCTTGGTCCCAATTAGTTCGTAAAATAAGGGTTCTACTGTACCTTTATCGCTTTATCAGAAAACCAAGTGGTTGGTTCACATGAAAGGAATTACAGTAGAACCTCGATTTTATGAACCCTCGATTATATGAACTCGAAAATCCGAAAATAAACATTTACTGTCGAAAAGTTGCCACGTTTTCTCTGTTTTCTAATGTAACCTCGATTTTATGAACTTTTATATGGAAGCCCGATATTATGAACTACCCTTGGTTCCAAATAGTTCATAAAATAGGGATTCTACTGTACCTTTATAGCTTTATCAGAAAACCAAGTGGTTGGTTCACATGAAATAGTTCGTAAAATAAGGGTTCTACTGTACCTTTATCGCTTTATCAGAAAACCAAGTGGTTGGTTCACATGAAAGTTGTAACCAAGTTTAGAGAGTTAAGGAAATCTAGGCAAGAACTGAGGCTGTCAATGCCCTCTGGGCTTTAGTACAGTAGACACCAATATGTCTTTTATTGACCTCAGACCTTGTCTCACGTTTTTTTTCCTCAGGAATTATTCACTCATGAAAGTGAAAAGGAACGAACAATACCTAGAATCTCTGCCCGAAAAACACCAGAAACTCCTGTCCAAGTACAAAGACCACTTGAATGATTTGAAGTCCTGTATAGACAAGAACTATGAAATCATCAAACTCATTATCAAAGATGTTGGGGTCATGTTTGAAAACGTACCTTCTTCTGAACCTGTAAGTATCAGAGGTTTTGCTCGTCCTATTACGAAGTGAAAGACATACTACGAGATCTTATTTCGACTTTGGGGGTAAAGAAACTTTTCCATCTCATCCTGGCAGTATAAATGAGGTATATTCTATTTTTACGATGATAAATTAATGTATAATATGAAATAACGGGACATTCCTATGTTTTTTTCAGATCAAACTAATCTCACCTCTTCCCAACAGTACGGATTTGGAGAAGGTTCAAACGACGCTGAAACAGTTCGTGCGAGATTGGAGTGAGGAGGGGAGTGAAGAGAGGAAAACCTGCTACGAACCCATCATATCCGAGATCTTGGCCAGGTTTCCGCCAGAAACTATGTAAGGACCAGACATTTTTCACCACTGGCCGTCGGGGCTACAAGTGTTTTTGCAACCAAAATTAGCGTCCCGTTAATTGAACTTCTTTGACGAAAACGCAGAAACGGGTTTTCGTCAAATAAGGTTCAAGTCAAGAGTTCAATCAACAGGATTCTAATTTTAGTTGCAAAAACTATCTAATTTTAAAATTAATGCTGGCTTCTTGCCTTCTACCTGCCTCGGTGGCGTAATGGTGAAGATGTTTGCCTGGTAAACAGGAGGGTGTGGGTTCAACCCCAGCCGAGGTATGGAATTTTACCATCAACATTATTTGAGAATTCGACCATAATAATCGTACATAGCAGCCTACTTCTCCCCCTAGCAGTATAAAAATAAATATGTAAATAGGTAAGTACTATTATTTTTATGTTTCTAGTTTAACAACTTTAACAATAAGTTTAACAATAATATAACCACTCGCTTTTCTTTTCCTCCACAGTAATCCCAAGGACGTGAACATCTTGGTGCCAGGAGCAGGATTGGGTAGATTAGCTTTCGAAATCGCCAGGCGAGGTTACGTATGTCAAGGAAATGAGTTCTCGTTATTCATGCTGTTTGCCTCCAACTTCATCTTGAACAAGTATGTTTTATCTAGTTAGTAAATTATATGTAGATCCTAGACTCCATAGTTCAAGAATATGATTATTCTTCATCATCCCTGTAAGTACTTCTGTAAAGGTTCAAGAATGGGCACTGTACCTTGAGAGGTAGGTCGTTGTTGTTGTTGTTTTATCGGCTTCATCTACGTATGTCAAGGAAATGAGTTCTCGTTATTCATGCTGTTTGCCTCCAACTTCATCTTGAACAAGTATGTTTTATCTAGTTAGTAAAGTATATGTAGATCCTAGACTCCATAGTTCAAGAATAAAACCCGTAAAGGTTCAAGAATGGGCACTGTACCTTGAGAGCTAGATTGTTGTTGTTGTTGTTTTATCGGCTTCATCTGTAGCCAAATGGTCAGAATAAAGAAAGGACATCTTTTTTTTTTCTCACATACACTGGACACTGGGGTGATGGTGATGGTCTCTAGCAATGTTTAATTTGCTCGTCCTGAACAGCAGTTAACCATCGTGGAGACATGTGGTTGGTTGTTCTTTAACTTGTGTTTACATGGGGACTAGTGCTTGAGAGGGAGGTAGGTGGGAATAATCTCAATTCATTAGATTGGACTAAAATCTAAAATAGTTGTGGATTGGAACGTTGGGGAAGTCTTCTGACTAACCCTATTAGGGTATTTAATATACTAGGTACTTAGATGTTCCAGGGCAAAGATTGTGGAGCAGGTCAGAATTCAGAAAGTCATCCTGTTTCAAAGCTCTATTGATCTATTTAGTGATTATTTTACTCACCAGATGTCGCGATTGGACTAAAATCTAAAATAGTTGTGGATTGGAACGTTGGGGAAGTCTTCTGACTAACCCTATTAGGGTATTTAATATACTAGGTAGATATTCCAGGGCAAAGATTGTGGAGCAGGTCAGAATTCAGAAAAGTCATCCTGTTTCAAAGCTCTATTGATCTATTTAGTGATTATTTTACTCACCAGATGTCGTGAGAAGAACGTGTACAAGATATACCCGTGGGTTCAACAGACGGACAACAATATTCTCACTCATCATCAGACCATGGCTGTTACGTTTCCCGACATTAACACGTCCGACTACAATGACGATTGTGATTTCTCTATGGCTGCCGGAGATTTTCTACAGGTAATGGGGGGCAAAATTTTAATTCTTGCTTGCCATGCAGAAGGTCCTGGGTTCGATGCCCACTATCGACAAAAATGTGTACCTACTCGTTTTTGATTGCAAATATTTGAACAGGTTACTTTCTGATGTTCTCGTGTTGACCCAGCACCTAAATGGGAAGTATTATGTCTCTTACCGTTCATCTGACGAGGGACATACTACGGGATGGGCATGCTACGACACAGACCACAAGCGTCCAATGTAGCGGTCGTTTTTCGGTTTGATTCTCGTCCCGGGCGGACTTTCCCCTAAACAAATAACGTTTGTTCTTGGAACGGCTAGCTTTCTTCTATCCTGTCATCTCTAACGGGGGTGAGGGATTTCGAACACAAGTTCATATAAGTATAAGTAGGAAAGAATAGAGTATACCTTGTTTATCCTGCTCTAATGAAGCTAAAAAGTCCCTTTACCCCAGCAGTCTAAACAAGGTCTCTTTTATTTTATGGGTTTAATAACATAATACAACAAGTTTGGAACAAACACGCACAGAATAGATAATTAGGAGCAAAGTTAAATAGACAGAGGAACCCAATCTATGAAGGTGAGAAAAACCTGACAAATCGGTTCGTGTAAAGATACACAGGCGTTTTCCCTATAAACGGGAAAAGAAGGAGTTTTGAAGAGTAGAAGAGTGAGAAGTTCCCGGGTTCCATTCCCAGAGTGGACAGAACATTTCCGGTAATAGGTATTTCTATTTGCAAAGTTTTTGACAGAAGCTAAACTGGTTGGATTAATCAGTTTGAGTTAGTTTTAAACTTTGGATTAAGAATTGGAAAAAAAAATCAGATTATAGTCCCGCCCATTGATCGAACTATTCTGTTGGGGAGCAAAATTTTAATTCTTGCTTGCCATGCAGAAGGTCCTGGGTTCGATGCCCACTATCGACAAAAATGTGTACCTACTCGTTTTCAATTGCAAATATTTGAACAGGTTACTTTCTGGTGTTCTCGTGTTGACCCAGCACCTAAATGGGAAGTATTATGTCTCTTACCGTTCATCTGATGAGAGACATACTACGAGATGGGCATGCTACGACACGGACTACAAGCGTCCAATGTAGCGGTCGTTTTTCGGTTTGATTCTCGTCCCGGGCGGACTTTCCCCTAAACAGATAACGTTTGTTCTTGGAACGGCTAGCTTTCTTTTATCCTATCCTCTTCTCTTTGATTTCAGAAGAATAGTACCTCCGTTTTTACAGTTCTCTCTATTAAAAATAAATAAATGTCAAGGTAATGTAAACTACGTTTAAACTCAAATTGTAGTATCGGTCATTAATCAAACTATTCTGTCCCTCCAGGTGTACGTTCATCCAAACAAGTGGGACTGTGTGGCCACCTGTTTCTTCATCGATTGTGCCAACAACATTGTCTCCTTCATTGAGACCATCTTCAACATTCTCAAGCCGGGAGGGATTTGGATCAACCTGGGCCCACTGTTGTACCATTACAGTAATATGCTGAATGAGGATTCGATAGAACCGAGCTATGAGGTGGTCAAACAGGTTATCCAGGGACTTGGGTTTGTTTATGAAGTAAGTAAAAACTGACCATCGAACATTTTACTGGAATACATTACTTTCCTTCCTATAGGATAAGGAAAGTAAAAAATATTTCTTCTTCTTCTTTTTTTGGCCAGCCTAGTTAGCTTGGTTGGTAGCTCATCTGCCTTGTATGGTCGTGAGTTCAATTGCCGCTCGAGGCGGATTTTATCCTGAAGGAACGACTCGTTCCGAGAACGAACCTTATTTTTTTAGGATAAAGTCCACCCCGGGCGGGAATCGAACTCGCGACCTAGCGCTTACAAGGCAGGTGTGCTATCCTCTAAGCTAAGTAGGCTGGCAAGATTGACTGTGGGTTTCACCGACTTGCTTTTTAGCCTCTAACAGCCTGTTAGGTTAACAGCCCTGTTAAGGCTATACAAATTAAATTGAACTTAACAGGCTGTTAGCTTAACATGCCTTCTAAGGGCTAAAAAATGTTGGTGAAATCCAACGTAAGTGTTTGATGTATTGTGATGCATTTGAAAGGCATGGAATTTTATCCTCATTTATTTGAGAATTTTACCACATAATAATGGAGCTCTAAGGGTTTATTTGAGAATTCGACGACATAATAATGGAGCTCTAAGAGTTAGGTGGTAGAGAACACCTCCGGCGATAACCTCGCCTGGTGGTTACCTTCCACTCAGTCCATTATGCTGATAGCTCCTAGAAACCTTTAAAACTAAGACGATATGTTGTGATGGTCTCTCGCACGCAAGCTTTCTCTTCCAGTTTTTTTATCATTCAAGAGTCTATCACACTAGACTTCACGCCAGAGGTCCCGGGTTCGATTCCCAGCGGGGTCAAAGTTGAAACAGCACTTACATTCCAGTCAGCAGCTCGTGCATGAGAATACCCAAAGCCCAGTAGTCTACCGCCCTATCATGTCCTCGATTCTTGATGATTTCCGGCGCTACATATTCTGGAGTGCCGCAAAATGTCCACGTTTTGCATCCGGAATGGCCGAGGTGTTTGGAGAACCCAAAGTCCACCTGGAAGAAAGGAAAGGATAGCGTGAGCCGCAAAATGTCCACGTTTTGCATCCGGAATGGCCGAGGTGTTTGGAGAACCCAAAGTCCACCTGAAAGAAAGGGAAGGATAGCGTGAACCGCAAAATGTCCACGTTTTGCATCCGGAATGGCCGAGGTGTTTGGAGAACCCAAAGTCCACCTGAAAGAAAGGGAAGGATAGCGTGAGGATTTATTTACCTCTTCCCATTGGACAATCGGATATCCTGCAGCTTCTCCACCCGCGAAGCTCAAATTAGAATAGTGTGACTTATGGCCGATCTTACCACTGAGGGCTAACATAGTGTCAAAGGTTTTCTTGGACGTCACCCATTTGATTTACACTGGCCAGTATGTCTTCAACTCTGGATTCACATTTCGTTCACGATCTTCTTTGTAACTTGGAGCTGGAACTTCTTAGAACCAGATCTACATAGTTTCAGATTCAATTTCCAGCCCACCTCTGTGGCCGAGTGATCAAGAGCACTGACTCTCACTCAACCCGGAGGTGTTGAAATTGTCTGACCAAACTTTTCCGTCCTTGGATGGAAAAAATGTGCATTGAAGTAATGTGAAATTGGTGCGGGGGTACATGTTTTATTATTTTTATTTATTTATTTGCCACCGCGTCTATAGTTTCAGATTTAATTTCCAGCCCACCTCTGTGGCCAAGTGAGCAAGAGCACTGACTCTCACTCAACCCGGAGGTGCTGAAATTGTCTGACAAACCTTTTCCGTCCTTGGATGGAAAAAAATGTGCATTGAAGTAATGTGAAATTGGTGCCGGGGTACATTTTTATTATTAATATTATTATTATTTTGCTACCGCGTCTTAGCACGCGTAGGGTTTCGCATTCGGTGGTGTCGGTGGAATCTGAGGAGAAAACCCAGTGGTGTGTCGTGAGATTTTCAAAAGTGGAAGTTATAAACCCATAAACATTATGACAATCTGCTGGTGGTCTGAAAATTCAGATTGAATAATTTCTAAATGAATGGGTCTTTAGATAATAATTGGCTTTTTAGCCCGTCCTTCCTTTATTATTACGATAGTATTAATGAAAGGTATAGTGGACGGGCTATTGTTATCTTACCGGATTTGGAAAGTAGATAGGAGTAAGTATAAGAATCTTGGTTTATCTCTCAAATACCTGCATCTCCAAACATAGTAAAGTTCGATCTTTATGATCTATTTCTTAAAACCATTTCGATTTTTCCTAGGATTTCCTCTGTAGAAACAAGGGCTTGATTTTTCCTCAAGCTCGTACACCCAACCACACATACCCAAATACTTATAGGTACCTTTTATTCTTCTCGTTACTTTGACTTGGCCGCCACTGATTATGAAGAACGAATCTCCTTTTGCTCCCTCCCGTATGATGTAGTGTCCTGCTGGATAGAATTCCTGAAAATTACGAGATTTAGGGAAGTCAGTCCCTCTTTGTGGTTTTCTAGTGGCAGTACCTACTAACGGGATTTTAGGGACTAATATCCTCCATAAAAATCCCAAAAAGAGAAGCGGGAAAATGGCTTTGGACCGGGATGTAATATGTACAAACCTGCTTAAAATGCCGTGAAAGTGGACTCAATTATAGCGTGATTAGCTCTTGCTTTTAATCAGTAGTTCACTAGTGGCTTTCATTAACAGTGTGAACTGTGGATTTTGATTTCTTTCTACTTACCAGCTTGACATATCCTCTGTTATCGAGGAGCAGATTTTCCGGTTTCAAGTCTCGAAACACGATGCCCCGTGTGTGTAAATACTCGAGCGCTTCTATAACGCAAGCTGTGATGAAACTGGCGGCGTTATCGTCGAAACAGGTGCGCTCCCGTAACCCCGTGTGTGTAAATACTCGAGCGCTTCTATAACGCAAGCTGTGATGAAACTGGCGGCGTTATCGTCGAAACAGGTGCGCTCCCGTAGTATGGTCCAGACTTCACCGCCCAGACATGCTTCCAGTAGCATGTACACGTACTTGCTGTCCTTGAACGTTTTGTATAACCTAGGAAAGCGCAACACCAAAAGGATTAAGGGCACGATCAGCCCAGTGGTTACTTGCCATGCAGAAGGTCCTGGGTTCGAGTCCTTTACCAAAAGAATTGAGGGCACGACTAGCCCTGTGGTTGCTTGCCATGCAGAAGGTCCTGGGTTCGAGTCCCATCATCGACAAAAAAAAGTACTCATATTTCGATTGCAAATATTTCAACGGGTTACTTTCTGGTGTTCTCGTGTTGACCCAGCACCAAGAGTATGCCCAGAACCCCTACTCCATGCTTCAGTACGAATATAAGAGCGTCTATTTTGTATGCCGTAAGCCTCACGAACCCCCCGTAATATGGTCCAGACTTCACCGCCCAGACATGCTTCCAGTAGCATGTACACGTACTTGCTGTCTTTGAACGTTTTGTATAACCTGGGAAAGCGCAATACAGTGCAATTACCAAAAGAATTGAGGGCACGACTAGCCCTGTGGTTGCTTGCCATGCAGAAGGTCCTGGGTTCGAGTCCCATCATCGACAAAAAAAGTACTCATATTCAACTCTGGATTCACATTTCGTTCACGATCTTCTTTGTAACTTGGAGCTGGAACTTCTTAGAACCAGATCTACATAGTTTCAGATTTAATTTCCAGCCCACCTCTGTGGCCAAGTGAGCAAGAGCACTGACTCTCACTCAACCCGGAGGTGCTGAAATTGTCCAACCAAACTTTTCCGTCCTTGGATGGGAAAAAAATGTGCATTGAAGTAATGTGAAATTGGTGCCGGGGTACATTTTTTATTATTATTATTTGCCACCGCGTCTGCCGCGTCTTTTTCTTTCTACTTACCAGCTTGACATATCCTCTGTTATCGAGGAGCAGATTTTCCGGTTTCAAGTCTCGAAACACGATGCCCCGTGTGTGTAAATACTCGAGCGCTTCTATAACGCAAGCTGTGATGAAACTGGCGGCGTTATCGTCGAAACAGGTGCGCTCCCGTAGTATGGTCCAGACTTCACCGCCCAGACATGCTTCCAGTAGCATGTACACGTACTTGCTGTCCTTGAACGTTTTGTATAACCTGGGAAAGCGCAATACAGTGCAATTACCAAAAGAATTGAGGGCACGACTAGCCCTGTGGTTGCTTGCCATGCAGAAGGTCCTGGGTTCGAGTCCCATCATCGACAAAAAAAGTACTCATATTTCGATTGCAAATATTTCAACGGGTTACTTTCTGGTGTTCTCGTGTTGACCCAGCACCAAAATGGGAAGTATTGTGTCTCTTATCGTCCATCTGATGAGGGACATACTAGGGGATGGGCAAATGGGCATGCTATGACACAGACCACACGAGTCTAATGTAGCAGTTTTTTCATTTCTACGAAATGAAAACGGCCATGAAACATTTTTTATTTTTTTTATTTTAATTATTGTTGTTTTTAATGTGCATTCAATGTGCTCTCGCCGATGGCTAGACTTGGACTTTGGAAACTTGGAAGTCACTATTTACCTGCATATGAACGGACTTCGGCACTGTCACGAACCCTCGAACGTGTAAGGGGTACCTTCTCCTTCAGATAAAAGTGTATGGGCCACCTCATCCCCCCTCACAGTCTGGATGAGAATGTATGGACCACCTTCTGGTGACGTTATTGAGGCTAACCAAGATGTTAAACCTCTAAGAGGGGTAAGGTAAGTCTTTACCTTTCGTTCCCCTTCTTTAAAATTTGTAAAAATGCCATTATCCTACGTAGGTACTACTTTTAGAAGCGACGAAAAATTTCCTTCTTTTCCCAAAATTTCCATCTTTCGAAGTGCTGAAATTGCTTTGATTTACAAAGGAAGAAAACCATTTTTTTTTTTCAACTTTAGGTAGAATCGTGATAAATTGTCCCCCCAAATTAAAAATGGTTAAAATAACCTTTTTAATTTGTTTTTTCCACCGCCATGTCACCGAGGTTGTAACTGAAAGCTTACGACAACGGTTAAGACGCCCTCCTGGTAAACAGGAGAACGAGGATAAAATTCCGAGGCATGGAATTTTATCCTCATTTATTTCAGAATTTTACCACATAATAATGGAGCTCTAAGGGTTTATTTGAGAATTCGACGACATAATAACGGAGCTCTAAGAGTTAGGTGGTAGAGAACACCTCCGGCGTTAACCTCGCCTGGTGGTTAGGTACCTATATCTAAAAAAAAGAGGTGACACTATTATAAAACCTGTCAATCACTCTAAAAAATAAAATTAAAGAATGGTTGATTTTGAACCTTTTAAACGAAACAAAAGATTTACCTTTGGTTGATTTTGAACCTTTGAAACAGAGCAATATTGTCAGGGGTTTACCATCTTGACTTCCCACGCATATGAATATGTATTGATATGCGTGGCAACTGTATTGGGGGATCGTAATATTTTGAAAGATCGTAACGAGTGCCCCGTTCAACTTTGGGGCCCCAAAATTCAAGGATCGATGTGTCTTGATTCAATGAAGATGTGTAAGTACCAAATTTCATCAAAATCAGAAAAGGCAACGGGAGTTAAAGCGGAACAGACAAACAAATAAACAAACATCTAAACTAACTGCAAAATGGTCGAGTTAAAACATAGACCTCACTATCATTCGGTCAAATACCTATAGGTACCTAAGTAATAGACTAAGAAAAATTTCCTTCTTTTCCCAAAATTTCCATCTTTCGAAGTGCTGAAATTGCTTTGATTTACAAAGGAAGAAAACCATTTTTTTTTTCAACTTTAGGTAGAATCGTGATAAATTTTCCCCCCAAATTAAAAAAGGTTAAAATAACCCTTTTAAATTATTTTTTCCACCGCCATGTCACCAAGGTTGTAGGTAACTGAAAGCTTACGACAACTACTCTCTTAAGTGCAATGGAATATTGCTACCAAACTCATTATCACTCTCATTTTAAGTTTCAACCATCTCCTTTGTATTTCTCTTTGATTTTAAAAAACTTTTTAATTTTTTAAAAATAAAAATCAATTTTAAATTGAATGTACTCCCCTCTATGTACACTCAAATGTCAAACATATCTGTGGTTACTGGTAAATTGTACCTGTGTTTTAATTTTACAATACAATATGGGCATGGGCACATGTAAAATGGTTACAAAACAGACGAAGGTAGAACCCCTTAGAAATTATTTATCTCAATGACCTTCTGCTGTGCGATGACCCTCAAATAGTGATTTCATTTTGAACTCAAATTATGTGATTGCTAAGGTAGGTTCCTTTGTTGGGAATAGACCCACAGTGAGTAGGTATACACTCAAATGTCAAACATATCTGGTTCGCATTCAGTATTAACGCGTCTTTCAGCAAATGTGTGGCAAATAATGGCGAACAAAGATGGTCCTAATAGGTCCCAAAAATTAATTTATTTATTTACACTCTAAGCAACAGGGCCATGAGTGCGTCCCAAAAATAAACTACAATATGAAACCTTAGTTAGACTGCGGGCGTTAAAGGGCTTTTCAGTCCTATAATGTCAAACATATCTGGTTCGCATTCAGTATTAACGCGTCTTTCAGCAAATTTGTGGCAAATAATGGCGAACAAAGATGGTCCTAATAGGTCCCAAAAATTAATTTATTTATTTACACTCTAAGCAACAAGGCCATGAGTGCGTCCCAAAAATAAAGTAAAATATGAAACCTTAGTTGGACTGCGGGCGTAAAAGGGCTTTTCAGTCCTATCCCAGCAGGATAAACAAGGTATATTCTATTCTAATGGGATCGTTTGACCATTACCATTGTAATTTAGTGACATTAGAGTTTCTTTCGGTTTGTGTTTTTGATCTCTCCTTCCCTGTACTCTTTCTTATACTCGCCCGAAAAGTTGTGTAAAGCCGTAAAGAGTGTAAAAAAGAACGACTCTTTTCAGTGGACTACTCTGTCAATGAGTCAGATCCTAAAACATGTAACTCATTCTTCAACTCCCTTTATCCTTAGGGAGTTAGCATCGTGTACTCTTTCTTATACTCGCCCGAAGAGTTGTGTAAAGCCGTAGAGTGAGTGAGTTGTAAAAAAGAACGACTCTTTTCAGTAGACTAAGTACTCAGTCAATGAGTCAGATCCTAAAACATGTAACTCATTCTTCAACTCCCTTTATCTTTAGGGAGTTAGCATCTACATTAGAGTTTCTTTCGGTTTGTGTTTTTGATCTCTCCTTCCCTGTACTCTTTCTTATACTCGCCCGAAGAGTTGTGTAAAGCCGTAAAGAGTGAGTGAGTTGTAAAATAGAACGACTCTTTTCAGTGAACAACTCAGTCAGTGAGTCAGATCCTAAAACATGTAACTCATTCTTCAACTCCCTTTATCTTTAGGGAGTTAGCATCTGACTCAGTGACTGAAGTAGTTCACTGAAAAGAGTAGTTCTTTTTATAACTCATTCGATCTTTACACATCTCTACCCAACCTAAAACAAAACGAACTTTACCCTGATTTTATATTAATGTAGAACCAAATCTACAAATGTGTCAGTTCTTACAAAACCACTGTCGCTATTTTGTTTAAAAATCTCCTTTTTATTGTTTTCAAATTTTAAATCTTAAGAATTTCTAACTTGTTGTTTTCTATGAAAATGTAGGAAATGTGTGGTAGGTCGTGATCTCAGAGATTTTAGAACGTGCGTATCTCCATTTTAAAAATGTCCAAGTGTTCCTTAATCGTACACCTCTCAAGGTTTTTTAGTTATATCCCTCTTCATTCAGGTATTTTACATCTTTTGTTCTCCCCAAATGGCTGTGATCTAATTTCTACATTTGAGTTATTTAAAAAAAGTCATACACCAAAATGATTGATTTTTATGCTGAATGCTATTCCAAGTAACGAGCTCGACACGACCAAAGCCGCCTATCCCGAGGGTTGCTATCACGTCCAGGTCATTCAACTGAATGTCCTCGTATTCTGGAAGAAGAGGAAGAGTCACGGTATTGGAACGGGAATAGAATAAAATATAACTTGTTTGTCCTGCTCGAATGAGACTGAGAAGTCCCTTTACCCCCGCAGTCTAAACATGCATGTCTATGTACATCAAAGAAGAAGGTTTTTTTTTTTTTTCAAGATTTGACGAGGAACTGCAACTACTAAGGTCTTATCCTTTCAAAAACGAAGAGAAGGAGGACGGGAGAGAGCCAGCCGTTCCTAGAACGAACCTTATCTGTTTAGGAGAAAGTTCGCACTTCGCCCCGGATAAGGTTCTTTCACGGAACGGCTGGCTTTCTCCTATCCTGTCGTCTCTTCGACTTCGAAATATTCCGGTGATTCTCCCACATGTTAGACCATCTCCCACATTAAAAACCAATATGTTGTAAATCAACATGCAAAACCTGAAGGTACGCGATATGCAAAACTTGGCTCTATCAAACTTAACATTGAAACAAAAAACAAGTTAATTAGTATGTATGTCTGCCGAAGCAAAGTCTGATAGTAAGGACTTATTTGAAATGTTATACATCTTCTATTTGGCCGCTCAGTAGGTCATTTCAAACCCTTTCATTCTAAAGAGGTGAATATTTTTTGTAGTGTTGTGATTTTTCTTTAATTTTTCTTAGATTTTTTTCCTCTTACCAAGGATTTTGTACTATGTTGGGATTTCTTCCTTTAATTTCTTGGATTTTTTCCTCTTACCAAGTGTGGCCCATTTTTCTTGAGAGAAACCTAACCACTAGGCGAGGTTAATACCAGAAGCTTTCTCTTTCACCTATGTAGCTCTAAAACTTCCATTACTTTTTGGTTAATGAACCAAATCTACTAACTCCTTTAGATGTGTCGTATAATATAACTACTTTAGAGAACCATCGGTGAACCAAATTAACATCAGTCTTCTTCTTCTTCTTCTTCTTCTTCTTCTTCTTCTTCTTCTTCTTCTTCTTCTTCTTCTATCGCCAGGCGAGGTTACGTATGCCAAGGAAATGAGTTCTCGTTATTCATGCTGTTTGCCTCCAACTTCATCTTGAACAAGTATGTTTGATATAGATAATAGACTACAAGTGCTAGGTCGCGGGTTCGATTCCCGCCCGGGCGGATTTTATCCTCAAAGGAACGGCTGGCTTTCTCCTATCCTGTCTTTCTTCTCTCTTTGCTTTCGGGAAGATAAGACCTTAGCAGTTCCTTTATCAAAGCTCTTTTGTTTTCCAAGTAAACTATGTGTAAAAGTTAAGGCTCATTCCCACTTGTCGTGAGTTTCGTAAGAGTTCAGGCCCTTTCCCGATTTTTTTTTCTTCCGAATGTCCTGTAGGCAATGTAATTTAAATGAGAGTGTTTTCACTACACACGACATGATTTTTTCCGAACGCCAAGTTGGGAACGGGCCTTTAGGTGGTAGAGAACACCTGTGGCGTTAACGAAGCTATAATTATGTATTAGTATTAGCATAAACAGTGCTTTATTATTTTATTTTATTTATTTATTATTTTTTCCAGTAGGAACAATAATGCAACAGTACTTAATAACTAATAAATTATTGGAAGACGAGTTTAGAAGTCGCAATCCCAGTTGGAAGTTTCGTCAGGAGGTACATCGTTTTCGGCGGAGTAGCGGTCGAAATTAGATGTATCCGTCGGTCCTTTGATCTGAGGAGAAAAATACAGGTTTGTTCTTTTAAAGATTTTTGTCATTCTTTGAAGCTGTTTTGTTGGAAGACGAGTTTAGAAGTCACAATCCCAGTTGGAAGTTTCGTCAGGAGGTACATCGTTTTCGGCGGAGTAGCGGTCGAAATTCGATGTATCCGTCGGTCCTTTGATCTGAGGAGAAAAATACAAGTTTGTTCTTTTAAAGATTTTTGTCATTCTTTGAAGCTGTTAGATTCAATTTTCCAGACAAGAAATGGGAATATTTTAATAACGAGTATAGCTGTCTCCCAAAAGTGTGATGTACTATGATCTGAGGAGAAAAATACAAGTTTGTTCTTTTAAAGATTTTTGTCATTCTTTGAAGCTGTTAGATTCAATTTTCCAGACAAGAAATTGGAATATTTTAATAACGAGTATAGCTGTCTCCTAAAAGTGTGATGTACTTTGTTAAAATACAACATAAACTTACCACAGGGATAATGGGCGGGGTCAAGGTTTGGTTGCGGAGTCCATCCCAGTCAAATCCTTGGAACCACCTGAAGAAAGAAAACACAGTTATGTTAGTTTAGAAGACACAGGGATTGTCAACCCATCGATCGCGAGCCACCGGTAGCTCGCAGCTCACTGACAGTCGCACAAGTTGAGCACAACACTTGTAAGCGCTAAGTCGCGGGTTTAATTTCTGCCTGAAGCGGATTTTATCCTGAACGGATATGAGGTTCGTTCTCGGAACGACTGGCTTTCTCCGCTCCTGTCTTCCTTCTCTCTTCGCTTTCGATACGATAAGACCTTAGCGGCCATATTGATTGATCGTCTAATCTTATTTATTGATTGGCTAATGATTCAAACCCTATTTTCTTACTTGTGTTTCTTAATGTCCACTATCCCGCCTCTCTGGTACCCCAATCGTTCAGCGGGTGACTCCTTACACAACGCCTTAATGAGGCTTTGCGCTGTCCGTGTCACATGTTTAGGGAACGGGATCTTGTCAATCCCCACGTTGATGATCATGTTGTACGTTTGCATTGGATCATTCATCACGCAGAATGGAGGCCTGGAAAAAATTACAACATAAACTTACCACAGGGATAATGGGCGGGGTCAAGGTTTGGTTGCGGAGTCCATCCCAGTCAAATCCTTGGAACCACCTGAAAAAAGAAAACACAGTTATGTTAGTTTAGAAGACACAGGGATTGCTAACCCATCGATCGCGAGCTGCCGGTAGCTCGCAGCTCACTGACAGTCGCATAAGTTGAGCACAACACTTGTAAGCGTTAAGTCGCGGGTTTAATTTCTGCCTGAAGCGGATTTTATCCTGAACGGATATGAGGTTCGCTCTCGGAACGACTGGCTTTCTCCGCTCCTGTCTTCCTTCTCTCTTCGCTTTCGGGACGATAAGACCTTAGCGGTCATATTGATTGATCGGCTCTCGGAACGACTGGCTTTCTCCGCTCCTGTCTTCCTTCTCTCTTCGCTTTCGGGACGATAAGACCTTAGCGGTCATATTGATTGATTAATCGGCTAATCTTCTTTATTGATTGGCTAATGATTCAAACCCTATTTTCTTACTTGTGTTTCTTAATGTCCACTATCCCGCCTCTCTGGTACCCCAATCGTTCAGCGGGTGACTCCTTACACAACGCCTTAATGAGGCTCTGCGCTGTCCGTGTCACATGTTTAGGGAACGGGATCTTGTCTATCCCCACGTTAATGATCATGTTGTACGTTTGCATTGGATCGTTCATCACGCAGAATGGAGGCCTGGAAAAAATGTTGTCTATCCCCACGTTAATGATCATGTTGTACGTTTGCATTGGATCGTTCATCACGCAGAATGGAGGCCTGGAAAAAATGGTTGGTAGTTGGTATCAAATGCTGGGAATTGACTATCAGGTCATTTTCCTCAAACCTGGAAAAAATAGAATATAATATACCTGCCTCGGTGGCGTAGTGGTTAAGACGCCCTCCTGGTAAACAGGAGAACGAGGATAAAATTCCGAGGCATGGAATTTTATCCTCATTTATTTGAGAATTTTACCACATAATAATGGAGCTCTAAGGGTTTATTTGAGAATTCGACGACATAACAATGGAGCTCTAAGAGTTAGGTGGTAGAGAACACCTCCGGCGTTAACCTCGCCTGGTGGTTACCTTCCACTCAAGAGTCTCAATATCTTCCCATCCTTGATCACTTGAAACTCGCCCTCGGCCGAAACGAACAAATCATTGCCCGCTTCTCCCTCGGTAATGACGTAGTTGTCAGCTTTGTACTCGGCCTGATGCATGGACTCCACCATTTCTTTCACTTGTAGGGTGTCCAAGTTCTTCAGGAAGTCGTTGTCCATGATGGCAGCCTTGATGAGCTGTTTAGATCTGATAAAACGTTTCGGTAACTACTGAATTGAATGAATTCTGAGGCGAAATATCAATCTGTGCCAGTTCTCTGACTCTGGCTTCGCTTCGGATGTAATAACTCACTTAATGGGTATCAAAAGCTCTTTCAAGCTGTGTCCACACTTAGTCGACGCCATCGATCGACGAGGTGAATCTATGTTGTCGAAGCAGTATATGGTTTCTTTCAGTCGACGTTGCGTTGATCGCTCATCGATCGTCGGGGTCGACTATGTTTGTGGACACACCTCCATGATCTGCAGCACCTTATTTAGTGAGAGTGAGTGGAGGTGTGAGAACGTCTAGAATTCCAGAGACATTCAAGAACAGCCTACCGCCAGCCACTCACTATCAGGTAGACCTAAGCCAGACCTAACAGGCGGACCGTGTGTGTACCCATTAAGTATCAGGCAGACCTGATCAAGTATACCTGAAGTCTTTGTCGGGATATCTTGCAGCTTCTCCACCCGCGAAGCTCAAATTAGAATAGTGTGACTTATGGCCGATCTTACCACTGAGGGTTAACACAGTGTTGAAATTGTCTGACCAAACTTTTAACACAGTGTCAAAGGTTTTCTTGGACGTCACCCATTTGATTTACACATCTGTCCGTTGGTGGAGCTTTCTCCCGACACTCCCTGTTTCTTGCTGTTCAATAGTTGGCCCACTTTACCCAGGGAAGACAAAGGATCTCGTGGTTCCATCTGTTGGGTTTGCTGAAGGACGCTCTGAAATGTAACGGAATTGGTGGAGATGTCAAAGCTACGAAATTTAATCATATTAGTGGAGATGTCAAAGCTACTAAATTTAATCATATTAGTGGAGATGTCAAAACTATAAAAAGTGCTCAAATGAGTAGAAATACGAAAACAACACTGAACTTTAGTGGATGTGTCAAAATTACTCCAGTTAGTGGAGATGCCAAAACAACTTAACATTGTGGAAAATTCCAAACTACATGGTGGGTACTGCATATTATGATTAAGTTAGTGGAGATGCCAAAATCACTAAAAAGAGGGTCGGTTCATGAGTTTCAGCTCTACGGACTAAACGGTTAGTGTTAGAGATATTGAAAATTTTACGGGAGAAGACCAACTCAAAACTTCTTCTTCCTAGCCTTTTCCTACTTAAATAGGATTGACGTTAAGCAAAATCCAATAAGAGGAGTAAAGTCGTGTGGTGTTCACACCAGATTTTTCATTCCTTCAGTTTTTTCCCTCGCCTCTTGTCTGCTTTTGATAAGGAATATACTGTGGTTACGAAGCTCCAGATTATTCTGATTGAAATTAAGACGATATGTTGTGATGTTCTCTGGCACGCAAGCTTTCTCTTCCAGGGTTACGAAGCTCCAGATTATTCTGATTGAAATTAAGACGATATGTTGTGATGTTCTCTGGCACGCAAGCTTTCTCTTCCAGTTTTTTTATCATATGGAAGAATTAACATGAGTTTCCTTTCTAGCTAATAAGAAGATAAGCTAAAGAAACAGTTTCGTTTTAAAATCAATTTTTGTACTATCCTAGAGCTGAATTCTCTATTATACTGGTGAGAATTTCTATGAATACATACATACATAGGTACCTACATATCCTAAGTCGTTCTGTTTGGTAGAACAGGTCGACTATTCACAAAACCTCTCCACCAAGTTCTATCATTAAATTTTTGTTGGTTTTCAATGAGTTTCTATGAATTGTTGTTCTTATGTTTCTTTGTTTCTATGATTGTCCCTGTGATTCTCCCTGATTATCCTATGATTCTCCCACATGTCAGACCATCTCCCACATTAAAACCAATAATGTTGTAAATCAACATGCAAAACCTGAAGGTACGCGATATGCAAAACTTGGCTCTATCAAACGTAACATTGAAACAAAAAACAAGTTAATTAGCATGTATGTCTGCCGAAGCAAAGTCTGATAGTAAGGACTCATTTGAAATGTTATACATCTTCTATTTGGCCGCTCAGTAGGTCATTTCAAACCCTTTCATTCTAAAGAGGTGAATATTTTTTGTAGTGTTGTGATTTTTCTTTAATTTTTCTTAGATTTTTTTCCTCTTACCAAGGATTTTGTACTATGTTGGGATTTCTTCCTTTAATTTCTTGGATTTTTTCCTCTTACCAAGTGTGGCCCATTTTTCTTGAGAGAAACCTAACCACTAGGCGAGGTTAATACCAGAAGCTTTCTCTTTCACCTATGTAGCTCTAAAACCTCCATTACTTTTTGGTTAATGTTAATGAACCAAATCTACTAACTCCCTTAGATGTGTCGTATAATATAACTACTTTAGAGAACCATCGGTGAACCAAATTAACATCAGTCTTCTTCTTCACCTTTTGCCGTGTACTGACGGGGTCGGCGTTTTTCGTCAGCCTCTCAATCAGCCCTAGCTAGGGTGATTGCTTTGAGGCTGACATTTGGTTTTGGCTACAAATTTTACCAAATTAACATCAGTGAATCATCAAAAACAATAATCTTTATGGGACTGAAGAGTCCAAACTAACCAAGCTTCCAGACTTCCTACCAAGGACTCTCAATGTTTTCAACCAAACAGAGCGAATTTTGAGCAACTGTTTGCGATATAAAATATTTCCCTAATAAAAAAAACACTCGCGAGTTCCTAATTCCAATGCTAGAGCACCTAAACAAGAAATAATTAATTGATGTCAATTAATTTCATGCCGAAGGTCGAGTGCCGGTTTGAATTTGAGTTATCTTTGGTGACTATACTTGGGTCATGTGTTAGTAGGCCAGGACATAATGGTCTTAATTGTTTAATTGTTAGTGTAATGGTCCTATCCGACAGAATCAGTGAGGTAGACCCAACTGGTAAATTTATTTCATGTGTTGTGTTTCAATCCCTTCGACCCCCTACTAGATTCTCAAGACGATACTAATCATGAGTTGTATTTACTAATCTTTTGAATACTAATCTTTCGAAAACGGAACCGATTTCAATGTTACATCATCTTCTTATATTTCCTCTGGTTTAGTGCAGGTGCTATCACGCCTAAAGAGGGTAAACGAGCTTCAAAAGAGGGAAATTTCCGAAAGGAAAAAACACCTAATGTAGGTATGACTATGAAAAGTCCCAAGGGGCAATTTAAACTCGTCATAGATTGCCCCTTGGGGACACTTTGATTTTTAATGCCTGTCGCAGAGAGATTCGACTCCCGGTGCTAAAGCTATAACGGAGGCAGTTCTACAGTCTTCCTTGATCAGTGCTTGTTCCCCGAAATAGTCTCCTCGCTTTAGCACGCGTAGGGTTTCGCATTCGGTGGTGTCGGTGGAATCTGAGGAGAAAATCCAGTGGTGTGTCGTGAGATTTTCAAAAGTGGAAGCTATAAACCCATTAACATTATGACAATCTGCTGGTGGTCTTAAAATTCAGATTGAATAATTTCTAAATGAATGGGTCTTTAGATAATAATATTCCTACCAAGGACTCTCAATGTTTTCAACCAAACAGAGCGAATTTTGAGCAACTGTTTGCGATATAAAATATTTCCCTAATAAAAAATCACTCGCGAGTTCCTAATTCCAATGCTACAGCACCTAAACAAGAGTGTTGGAAATAATTAATTGATGTCAATTAATTTCATGCCGAAGGTCGAGTGCGGGTTTGAATTTGAGTTATCTTTGGTGACTATACTTGGGTCATGTGTTAGTAGGCCAGGACATGATGATCTTAATTGTTTGATTGTTAGTGTGTTGGTCCTATCCGACAGTAACAGTGAGGTAGACCTAACTGGTAAATTTATTTCATGTGTTGTGTTTCAATCCCTTCGACCCCTACTAGTTTCTCAAGACGATACTAATCATGAGTTGTATTTACTAATCTTTTGAATACTAATCTTTCGAAAACGGAACCGATTCCAATGTCACATCATCCTATATTTCCTATGGTTTAGTGCAGGTGCTATCACGTCTAAAGAGGGTAAACGAGCTTCAAAAGAGGGAAATTTCCGAAAGGAAAAAACACCTAATGCATAGGTAGGTGTTTCTTGAAAATATTGGAGATTTGACCGGCATGGAAAGTTTTTTGGGACCCCAGACTAATAAAAAACAGAAGCTATCTAAACAGAAGAAAATCAATTAAAGACGGCAAAATCCATCAGAGAAAATAATAAAAATTTATGACTCTACCTTCTACTTCCAAAGATAAAAACTGGTGCGAAATATTCAATATTCCAATTCACACAGATTCGAATAAAAAAATATTAAAAACAAACTCGTAAATATTAAATTCGGATCTGATAAAACGTTTCGGTAACTACTGAATTGAATGAATTCTGAGGCGAAATATCAATCTGTGCCAGTTCTCTGACTCTGGCTTCGCTTCGGATGTAATAACTCACTTAAAACAACTCAACAAATAGGTCAGACTAGATGGAAGTTCATTGGGGTTATTGTTTTTTGATTGGAACTAATCGGTAGAGTGGAGTAGGTGCCATTTAGTAGACAGTAATGAGATGTACTGATGAGTATGTGATTCAGTGGGGCAATTTGGACAGCGGTAATAAGCGAGGTCATGGACCAGCCGTCGCGGTTTAACCCATGTGCGTGTCTGACACTCTGACTCTATGATCGGGCAGACCTACGCAACGAATGGGGAGAAAATCGTGTCCATCCTTCAATTTGACTCATCAGGGATGTTCAATTTTAGAAACTTATTTTCACAAAAGAACCTGAGAAAATTCTTGCAGCATGAATTTGTGACTGTTGTAAGCCTTCCTGAAAATTGAACTCCAGACTCCAGCATTGATTCTTCAAGAATCATTCTTGATTCAGGACAATGGTGAGCTCCTTAATATGGCTTATGGCCAAGGCCGTACTTAATCAAATTACATCTATTTGGATTAAGCTATCTGATTGGTTAATTGGTTCTAAACTTTGGATCAAGATAAGCCAATTAAATGACTAGTCCAACTGGATTGAAATTAATTCATTCCTGGGCATACAATGGTGAGCTCCTTAATATGGCTTATGGCCAAGGCCGTACATAATCAAATTACATCTATTTGGATTAAGCTATCTGATTGGTTAACTGGTTCTAAACTTTGGATCAAGATAAGCCAATTAAATGACTAATCCAACTGGATTAAAATTAATTCATTCCTGGGCATTAGGCCCTAAGATATTGTGAGGTGAGGCATTCAAAAACTGAGCATTTTTAACTAGGTTGTACTTCATGAACTTTCCACTTTTGGATAGTTTCATGAGCTTTTGTACATATTGTACAGTTAAGATAATTCCATATGGGTTTAAAAACTCACCGTTCCATATGCGTTTAAGATCCCACCGGTCGGGAATGGGCCAAGTAGGAGACGTCTGCTTTAACGTCAGTAATTTTTTATTATTTATATCCAGGTCATTTTGTTTAGACAGATGGCCACCTAGAAATTGCCACAGGCGGAGTCAGGTTCGATGTTTTAGGGAGTGAACAGTAACGATAGACATAAATAGGTGGATTTTTATTTTAATTATTAATGTCTAGACGTCCGTCCGTTTAACGTCAGTAACCTGCTTCGGTAGCAAGGCGTTTGCTTGGTAAACGGGAGGGCGTTGGTTCTATTCCAGCCGAAGCATGGAATTCTATCCTTATTTACCTGAGAATTTGGCCACAATAATAACCCAAAATCCATTGAATTGACCCATACGTCTGAGCTGAAGTTTTTATTTGTGATGAAAACTACGCAATTTCTGAATTTCAAAACATTATTCTTTTCGACTTCCGGCTTTATACACGTGAGACGCAGCCTGATTTGCTTTGGGTTAATGTTTTGGCTGACAGTAATAATAATATCTTTTCTTGAAATTTTGAACTAAATTCGGACAAAGTGTCGATCTATTTTAAGTCAAAAACCTCTTCTTCTTCTTCTTCTTCTTCTTCTTCTTCTTCTTCTTCTTCTTCTTTGCGAGATTTTTTTTTTTTTTAATATGTGTCTCAT
>NW_007379133.1:265-9503 GCF_000475195.1 Diaphorina citri | reverse complement strand
CGTAACCACTGCTGCGATCTGTTGAGACTTTTTTTGAACTTTGTTGATTCTGAGAGGTTCTCTAATACAGCTTGGCAACACTTTGTGATAGAGAGTTATCACTTTGTTGTGGATTTGAGAAAAACCATTGCCATTTCTGTCGTGAAACGCAGGCAGGTGTCTTCAGAGGGAAGATTAATTGTGATTTTCAGGTAGAAAGTTTTGATGTAATGTCCCCGTAAATATTTTTACCTGTCGCAAAAAAAAATATGGTCCTATTTCTTGGTTCTTTCATAAATAAGAGCAGCGCAAAACCAGAATTTAGCTTCCAATTATTAATAGCAACTTAGCAAAACCTCATTTTGTTTGTGTATCACATATTGATACAGCCATGCAACTGAGAGGCGCATGCAAATCAGAGCCATCAGAGATACAAAACTTGTGGCTTTTCATTGGTCCGTGTGTGTGTCTGTCTGTCTGTAAACAAATATCCGAGAACGGTAGAGCTAGAGACTTGAAATTTGGTATGGAGTTGTCAAATGTGACAAGGATGCGAGCACAAAACTTCTTGGATCACCAGCATACGGTGCTCGCGGTTGGCGGCGCGCGTACTTCTGACTCGCTTCTTGGGCCGGTTTTTCGGTGTAATTTATTATTATTCCGGGAACAATAAGAGCTAGAGACTTGAATTTGGTAATTGTAGTTCCCAAAAGTGAGCAAGGATGTAACTCAAACCATAGGTGCTGCGTTGGGCGGTATTGTAGGCCGATTTTTGGGCGGTTTTCCACCCGCTTTTGGCGTTTTCCTTTAGGGAACTTACTGCATGGTGTAACATATATGACACACTAAGGTTTTACCGGTAATATCTCGGTTAAAAAAAAAGATAAAAAAAATTCAAAAGGAATGCGGTATCCTTAGCAATTTCCCTAAGGCAACACATATATTTTTTTCCGACAAAAAAGAAAAAATCAATGCCGCTTAAGGTTAATAGAGATGTCTTTAGAAACTAAAACACACGAAAAATTTTATTCTTTCAATGTTTTTTATTAAAATTAGAAAAATCCCCAAAGTAAAGATCCTCTTTCAAACCCTATGTATTTTATGCATTACATTTTTGTAAACAATGGAGTTTTAGGGGAGTTTATGACGTCATCGACGGCCATTTTGGAGAGAGGAAAGGAAAGAGCGTTTTCGCGGGTAAATCGGAAATTTGAATTTCAAACTAAAATATCTCGGGAGAAAAAAATCATAAAAATATTCTGAAAAAAGTTTTGTTTATTTTACATTATTTGTGGTTATGAGTGTAACTTTTCAAACTACAAGTAAATGACTGTGTAGGTACATATGTATGTAGGTGATGCAGTTATATAAATACGTACATACCTTTTTATATCATTTGTCTCATTTTATCTGTGTTTAACTTAAACGACTTTTTTAACATAAAAAAAGTCATACAGGTCTTGTACCTACTTAAAGTTGTAAACAAAGATTTTGCTGCCTTAACTTCGAACTCATGAGATCTGGAGTAAAAACAATATTGTCAGATCATTGAAGTTAAGTAACATAAAAGCATGGTTTGTTTAGTAACTGTAAGGCCATCATGGCTAATTTAAAATCCCTGTAAAATAGCCGGGTGCAATCCTTTAAACTTATAGTTTGGCAGTACTGATTAATAAGCTATTACGAGTAAATAGATACGTACGTACAATTTGAATTTGAAGTCTCAGCAGATAGGTTCAAGTGAGTGTCTCTACAGAGAGGTATATGCAGTAAGGAACCCTACGTTCGTAAAGCTGAAAAAAATAAAAAAAATAAATAAAAAGTCTTCTTACCTTGGGTCCTTGAGTGTAGGTTTTAGTGTACAAGGGCGTCCTAAAAACGAACATCCCAAATTATTATTTACGTAGGTAGGTATTGGCTATGGGTAGTTGGACTGATTACAATTACAAATTTACAATATTATGGTACAATTTGAGAAATTTTAATTAAAAAATCGCAAAACTTTACACCACACACACGACACCAAAAGATTTCTGAAACCAAAATCCATTATCTTTCCATTAAAAACTCTTCTTACGAGTTGCATGGTGTTGACCACTTTTTACTGAAAAAAAAATTAAAATCTGGCGAGATAATGGATTTCTTTCACGCATACCCAGGTAACTATTTACTATAACTAGGTAAATATCCCCAAGCTTCTAACTGATGTAGAAGTGTAAACAGTTATTATTAATTTACAGCGTTGTCACAGCATATAATAATAATAAATTTAGGATTACTTAACTACCTCGTAGTGTGTAGTAACTGGAAAATTGACAAAGAGTTTCTAGGCCTATAAAATCTCGATTGTACTCGTAAATTATAGTCGCGGTAGCTATACATACCTAAAGTAGGTAGGTACCTATATGGTTATGAATCAGTTAGGTAAGAAGGTATAGGGTACCTACTACATAAGGTAAATTACGTAGGTTTCCACTGTAAACATATTTAAATGCTCGTCACAAATGTCGTTCCCCCGTACCCACTGTAAAACAATCTTGAAAAATTTTATACCTTGACTTGGACTCGAACCACCAAACTCCACATTCGAAGTTCACCGTCCTGACCACTACACCAGTAGGTAAGGTTGTCAAAATATTATTAAGGATAGCAACGCGTAAGTTGTGCAAAAAGTTAGACTTGTTAGGTACCGGCCCGAATTAAATATTAGTTATGGGTTATGGCAGAGCAGCAGAAAGACAACTAAAAGCAGTGGGTATAGGAACTTCGGACATTCGAAGTTCACCGTCCTGACCACTACACCAGTAGGTAAGGTTGGCAAAATATTATTAAGGATAGCAACGCGTAAGTTGTGCAAAAAGTTAGACTCGTTAGGTACCGGCCCGAATTAAATATTAGTTATGGGTTATGGCAGAGCAGCAGAAAGACAACTAAAAGCAGTGGGTATAGGAACTTCGGGGCCCGAATTAAATATTAGTTATGGGTTATGGTAGAGCAGCAGAAAGACAACTAAAAGCAGTGGGTATAGGAACTTCGCAAGGATAGGAAGACCTACGTCCCTACTATTGTACCGAAAAATAAAACCAAGATCAAATGATTTGGAGGCATACCGAACCTTTCACCAAATCTGGTACTTTTAGGAGAGGGGTAGGTTTATTCGCCTAGAAGAGGTACGTATCTAGAATGTCTAACTTTATCAATGCCAAAAATTTGCAAGAACAAACTTCTTGTTCTGATCTTGAACTTCTATAGAAAATAAAACCAAGATCAAATGATTTGGAGGCATACCGAACCTTTCACCAAATCTGGTACTTTTAGGAGAGGGATAGGTTTATTCGCCGAGAAGAGGTACGTATCTAGAATGTCTAACTTTATCAATGCCAAAAATTTGCAAGAACAAACTTCTTGTTCTGATCTTGAACTTCTATAATAGGCACCGCTCACAATTTGATAGGTAGGTACCAGGTACCTACCAATAGATAAAATCTCTGATATCAAGTCAGAGCGTTCATTAATTTAGAATTTTAGAGCATAGGTATTAGGTACTAATAAAATTATACTTCATACATTGAGGCACCTCTTTAAATTTACTCGGAGTATGTTACACATATCTATCACATATCCTATTAGATTAATGTTCACACCAGATTTTTTGATGCTGGTATCTATCTATTTCTCTGAAGTAATTACCTAGTGCATGAAGGTATCATCAGAATTAGGTACAGCCATTACACAAAATCTGTATTGTATAATAAATAGCTTTCAATCTCTCATTACTCATTATAGTCATTATGCTAATTCTGAGTCATACAGATAGGTACTTAAACTCATACGGGTAACGGGTTTAGAGATTTTGAAATGAACTGTGGGATATGCGAGAATAATGATGTCTAGGTAAGTGATGTACCTAACGTACTCGTATATTAAGATTATTACTGTGACGATATACTGATGTCGTTAAGACTATGTTGATTTTCTACTCAGTGACGATCCTTCATGGAATCTTCAGATCCAGAGATACCTAGGTAGGTACTAAAATTTTCATTTCACAGGTCAAAGGCATCCAAGATTCCAGGTATATGCCCAGAGAGGTTTGATAGAACTGTGACAATCGAAGTCCCATCGTACCGAAATCGAAGAGAGAAGGAGGACAGGCCACCGGTCCGAGAACGAACCTAATTTCTTTAGTATAAAGTTTGCCCCGGGTGAGAATCGAACCCGCGACCTAACTCTTACAAGATACCTTCGAGGGTAAGTAGGGCCTACCTTCGAGGGTAAGTAGGGCGTAGGCTTGTGATATCCATCTATCGAACCTTATATCTGTTTAGGGGAAAGTTCGCCCCGGGCGGGAATCGGCCCAGTGACCTAGGGCTTGGCAAGCGCGCTACCCTCCAAGGTAACTAGTCTGGCAGTTTCTATTTATTTTCCAAGCCGTCACTGGGTTCACTAGATTAGCAAGGTTGTTGCTCGCCCCCTATAATTGAGACTAGTGGGAGGTAGAACAAATCACAGGATTTGATGCAGTCTGCAGTCTGTTTCTTGCTTTAATTTAGACTCAAGGATGAGTGAATGATAGATCCAAAACAATGCGAAAAACAAGAATACCTTAGCTTGATATTTCTCTATGTAATTAGGAAGAACAAGAACCATGTGATCTAAGAATAAATACCTCATTCACCTCATTGTCATTACTCACTCACTATTGGTAATGTTCTGTAGAGGTTGGAACAGTCATATTCAACCTGCGGCCCGCCAAACTTCTCTGTTCGGCCCGATAACCTTTTCTGTGTGGGCCGCTTAACTTTTCTGTGCGGCCCTTTGTCATGGGAGCGGATACTACATAAATGCCCGCAAAACATGATCAAACTTTTTGACCTCGGGACCAATCCAGGTACAAACCATACTCAACAGTGCCTAACTTGCGTTCTTCAGCTCTCAAGAGGGACCCTTACTAACGTTATTTTGAACTGCGGCCCCCTTAATGTTTGCACACTCAAAAGTGGTTCACACTGTAGACCGCGACAAAAATTATAAAAAGTTGAGTAAAGCTGTTGCAGACGTTCTTAATGTCTTATTATTATTGATAACCATTACCTTAATGTGGTTAATGGAAGTATAGGTTCCTCTTATTGCTTATAATTAGGTGCTTATGGGGGTACTTGCTCATCTCTATTCAAGTGACAACTCGTAAAAAAATAAGACAAAATTTGGTACTTGGTAGGTACGTGGTTGAACACCGGTTGCTATGTGCATTTATAAGTCATAGCTACTCATTTTCCTCACAAGGCTGAGTGGGCCCCACAACAGCCAGTCATGGAATCAATCATTTGCATGATACAAATTTGCATGAACTGAAGCTTTTCCTGGGGCTTATTCCTATTTTAATTTGAACCTTTTTTTTTAATAGCTATCTGATCATAGTGATTAGTCAACAGCTAATCATTGATCAATCAAATATCAATAAAAAAAAAAATAACAAAGTCTGGACAAAATGGCAAATACTCTTATCTGGGAACTGCAATAGGTCCAGAGAGGCATTCCAGTCTTACCTGCACCACAGTAATGTTCAATCTTCCCACGGGATTTTGAATCAGAGAACCAGCTGTACTGTAGGCACCAGCAAGTTCATTTTGTAAAGCCAACGCAGTTTGTTGATCCAAATCTGTTAGATGGTTGGAATTGTGATTTGACAGAGGAGAATTATTTGGTCTCAGGAAGTCTGATGGTAGGGCACCAAGGAACACCTGAGAAAAGAAAAAATACCTATCATTTAATAAACTTTAAAAATCAAAAGTAATTCGCTATTATATTCAAGTGGTGCTTGTCAACTTCTTGGTCATATGCACAAACCCATTTTGTAAAACAAAGGATACCTAACAGCTGGCTATTTCTTCTCCTATTCAATCAAAATATTTCTGAAGAGATGTTTCAAACGTAAAAAATATTACAATTACATGAAAGATTACATAGTAGAGTACAATAATAATAATTAATGAAAGATTAGGTACATATTTAAAATAAATTAAATATAGGTAAATACATTCGTTCTCGGAACAACTGGCTTTCTCGTATCCTGTCTTCCTTCTCTCTTCACTTTTGGGGCAGTAAAATCTTGGTAGTTATACTTCATGATAAGGAGATTTTCACCCCAATTAACCTTAGCAGCATAAAGTGGGTGTTTGGTTATCTCTAGGTAAGAGATACTGTTTTCTAGTAGTAGTAAAAAAAAAAAAAAACTTACCGTGTAACTCAAGACTAGATTTATCATTCCCTCCTTATCCTCTCCCTGCTTCCCACTGAGCGGGAACCAGTCTTCATGTGTTTCCCCCTTCATGACACTGGAAGGGATTGGAATTTTGGCCCACGCTATCAACTCATCCATGGTGAACGAGCACTCGTCGTAGATTTCTAAATAGATGCTGGTCACACCTTGTGGAAGAAGACTGAAAACCAAGAGAAAATAGCATTGAACAGAGATTGATTTTTAACTAAAGTCTCTAAGTAAAAGGAATGAGATATTTGTCTTGTCCAAATTCCAAATATGCTCAGGGGAAATAGACATATGTACCTAGATATATCAGCAAAATTTTGTCCCTTAATAATTTGAGAATGGTTAGGTACCTACTTGATTTTTTTTTTATAATAAAAATTTGTAGGCTGCTAGACTTGGGCTCAGAATGGAACTGATTAGAATTTGGGCTAATTTATAAGGGATGTGCAAGACCAACACCAACAACTATCAATTTATTTTATATGTGTAAGTCTTCAAGAGAGCTCTTACCAAAAAACTTCTTTATTCCATCTGGGAAACTTTCCTGAAGTCTCTAATAGGAATGAGATATTTGTCTTGTCCAAATTCCAAATATGCTCAGGGGAAATAGACATACGTACCTAGATATATCAGAAAAATTTTGTCCCTTAATAATTTGAGAATGGTTAGGTACCTACTTGATTTTTTTTTTTATAATAAAAATTTGTAGGCTGCTAGACTTGGGCTCAGAATGGAACTGATTAGAATTTGGGCTAATTTAAGGGATGTGCAAGACCAACCCCAACAACTATCAATTTATTTTATATGTGTAAGTCTTCAAGAGAGCTCTTACCAAAAAACTTCTTTATTCCATCTGGGAAACTTTCCTCCACTGGGGTCTGTATGGGTTTCGTACACACAATGTCCCACTCTTAGTCTCACATAAGGATCCATTTTGGTTACAAGTCCATAGTTCTTTACTAGCTTTGCCTGAAATCAATGTGAACATAAAATTCTTTTTGTATTGATTTGTCACTGTTATTATCAATAGTGAGATTTTTTAGCACATATCTAAAATGTAAGTGTAAAAAAATGCAGTTTCTTTGTGTTATTATGTCACAACTTTGGTGTTCACTGCAGCATTGTAGGATTTTCCCAATACACCGGTTGCTAAGTATGTGCATTTATAAGTCATAGCTACTCATTTTCCTCACAAGGCTGAGTGGGCCCCACAACAGCCAGTCATGGAATCAATCATTTGCATGATACAAATTTGCATGAACTGAAGCCTTTCCTGGGGCTTATTCCTACTTTAATTTGAACCTTTTTTTTTAAATAGCTATCTGATCATAATTGATCAATTAAATATCAATAAAAAAAATTACCAAAGTCTGGACAAAATGGCAAATACTCTTATCTGGGAATTGCAATAGGTCCAGAGAGGCATTCCAGTCTTACCTGCACCACAGTGATGTTCAATCTTCCCACGGGATTTTGAATCAGAGAACTAGCTGTACTGTAGGCACCAGCAAGTTCATTTTGTAAAGCCAACGCAGTTTGTTGATCCAAATCTGTTTGATGGTTGGAATTGTGATTTGACAGAGAATTATTTGGTCTCAGGAAGTCTGATGGTAGGGCACCAAGGAACACCTGAGAAAAGAAAAAATACCTATCATTTAATAAATATAATGGGGGCACAGTTGGTCCAGTGGTAACGCGCTTGCTTGCCATGCAGAAGGTCCCAGGTTCGAATCCCACCATCGACAAAAAATTGTACTCATTTTTCGATTGTAAATATTTCAATGGGTTACTTTCTGGTGTTCTCGTGTTGACCCAGCACCTAAATGGGAATTATTGTGTCTCTTCTCGCTCATCTGATGAGAGGCATACTACAGGATGGGCATGCTACGACACAGACCACAAGCGTCCAATGTAGCAGTTGTTTCATTGCTACAAAATAAAAACGGCGGTGAAACACTCATCTTTTATAAAAAAAAAATTAAAAACAAAAAAAAAAATGTTGGCCAATTTAGTAGAAATTTTGGGAGGTATTAGTTCTCAATGAGTAGATGAAAAAAGCTATAAGGCGCGTAGTCCTATCTCCAACCCTTCAACCCCAAATTTGCCCTCAAAATTTGAAGATTTTTTCCATTTAAAATACATTGCGACCAAGGTACAAAGGGTATGGGTCCAAGCTCCAAGGTACATAGGGTAGTTGTACCTTGAACCCCAAAAAGGTGGTGTCGGAAAATTGGGTATATCTCTTAATTAAAAATTAGTAAAACAATCATTGCTAATTGTATAGATAGCCAAGAAAATTTCCTTTCTAAATCAATTAAAATTATGCCAATAACATTAATAGAAAAAATTGAAAAAATCAAAAAGTGATTTTGGGGGCCAAGGTACAACCAGGCACCCTACCTACGCGTACCCCTGGGGGTACATGAGAGACCCTCCGGGGGTACGAAAAAAAATTGTGTAATGGTGGACAAAATGAAATTTTGACTGCTTATCAGTGCGGTACAGTCCAAAAAGGTACTCAGTTTTGACCTTAAGGTACCTACTGAAGTACTGAACTTTTTCAAAAAGGTACTGTGTGTGTTTAGTAGTAACTAGTGGTTGACCCGTCCTTTGTACGGGACCACCACACACACGCACACCACCAGCACACCCACCCACCACACACAAACCCATCACACCACACACAAACACACACACACCCATCGCACCACATTACCGCACGTGCGGTAATACCGTATATCATGGGGCAATCTGGCAATGCCAACGTGCAGCTCGGGATTACGCGGGAAAGTTTAAAATATTCCATTTTTCTGATAAAGAGGGATCTGGCACAGGGGAGCGTGTTGAGGACGAGATTTTTGTGGGAATTTTGCTATAAATCCCACCATTAAAAAAAATACCCTGTGGTGTGGTGTAGAGGAGGAGAACTATCGATAGTCGGCGCCATCGATAGTTATCGATAGTTTTCAAAAAAACTATCGATAACTA
>NW_007379133.1:0-255 GCF_000475195.1 Diaphorina citri | reverse complement strand
AGACGATAAGACCTCACTACCTTAGATGTTAAAGTTCCCTCTATCAAACCTCTGAAAAAAAAAAAAAAGTTTAATGTAGGTACGAACGTTAGTCAGGGTTGCAAATTTTTGCTTTAAATTACAATCCTTGGTACTCCTCTAATCTAATAGACCAAATTGGTCCATACGGTGCCAACATTTCATATTGTCTCTTTTTCTTGATAATATAAAAGGGTAGGATGGTTGTAGACTGTGGTTTTGAGCCCTAAGTAAAGA
>NW_007379132.1:68451-72689 GCF_000475195.1 Diaphorina citri | reverse complement strand
GGGGTTTTACCCTACTTTTAGAGAAAAGCCCCGCCTAATCGCAATAATCCCACCCAGTATAAATGGGGCCGGGAAAAGCCAGGAACACGCAATTGTCCAACGTTGCTTAACTTCATTGATTCAGGATCTAGTGCATTCAACGTACTATCTTCTCAAAGTTCAAACAAATGAAACAAAAGGATTAATAAAAAAGTAATAAACACTCATCTTTAACAATTGGAAAAAAAATGTAAACCAAATTCCCAATTTTCTCTCTCTATCTCTCTCTCTCTCTCTCTCTCTCTCTCTCTCTCTCTCTCTCTCTCTCTCTCTCTCTCTATCTCTCTCTCTCTCTTTCCCTCCCATTTTTATAATATACTCGCATGATTTTCTTTGTACATTTTTCAGCATTTTCCTACGAACCCTTCCCCCCACCTTTTACAGCATCCTATATAGCTTTTTTTTTAAATTGGCGTTGCTGAATAGGGGACACCTGAAAGCGAGAGGAAATCAGTTTGGTAGAAGTTGAGGAATCAGGTAGGGGTGAAAAAAAAGTTGGGTGTTTGGTGGGTCATTCTTGAAACAACAGAATATTGGATGATGAATTGAGACTATTCATCACCCATCTTTTTCAGAATATTCAACTTGATGGCACATAAAATACAAGTGTATTTCCAAAATCAAGACGTGTAGCCCGTATGGCACTATGAAATAGGTATGTTAATCCAGGATTGAACTCACTCTTTCAATAATTCGTGAAGTTTACTTACTTTTTGGTGTCCGAGCCTCCTTGACCCACAAAGTGCTGATAGATTCTCTTCGGGTCCAAAGGCTGCCTGCACACGTAACACATATGTGCCCCACAAACCGGACAAGTGATGTGATTGCAACCCGTGTTCTCCTTGACAAACTTGCGGTGACACTTGTAGCACTCTCGGATCAGAGCTTCGGACAGTTTGTCTTCGACAAATTTCCGACAACGGTCGTTGGTCTTCTCCAGCTCACCACATTCGAACGGGATGTGGCTCTCACGCTGACATTTCCTGGAATCAATGTTATTTTCTGCTCAGTGGACCGTAGACCTCGCTCAGAGGCAAAAAAAATATTCTAGAACTGTCGCATAACGAATGAGAGATAAACAGATTTACAAACTCATTGCAAAATCCTCGATTAAAAACTTTAGGCCGGGGGCCGTTTTAATCTCGGTTTAAGCAACCTGATTGGCTGAATTTTTTTGAAAATCAACCAATTAGGTTGCTTAATCCGAGAGTTAACCTAAACTCACTTTGTGGCATCCGGCCTTTATCTTCTCTTTTCTATTGATGTATTGATGGACAGAAATGTTGTTCCAATCTAAATGCAAGGGTTGATACCAAGGTCACTACAATTTTGTGATGAGATCTCAAAGAAAACACTGACCAATTTATTGTTCCATTACACATTTTCATCAGTAAAAATGGATTCTTCAAATTAAATTGATCCCAAGGGCTAGGTAAACGTAGACCCTTGACAAATGGAGTGTGCCTGAAGGCATGTGATGTGTTCTAATCCACTCTACCCCGGAACCACTCTGACCAAGTGACCAATGTTGGACTCACCTACAAGACTCCTTCCTGCATTCATCGTCCAGACACACGAACACTTTGCTGTCTTCCTGAACTATGTTAGTGAACCCGCAGAACGGGCAGCTTTCCACATCCTGGATACCGGCCTTCTTGATGTCCTCCAGTTGTTTGCGTCGAATGAGCGAGGAGAATTCGCGGGGCTCCATGGCAGCCTGTAAGGTGGAGAGGGAGAACTCCCCTCCAGTGCAATCCGCGGACATGCAGGGGAATGAGAAGTCCGCGTTTCCGATGCGAATGTTTGCAAATCTGGAATTTTCGGAAGTAAGAATAATAATATCGTTTATTATTGACTTAAAACACATTAATATCATCTTATTCCTCTTTGAGTAGTGAGTACTCCTCATGTACTGTTCAGAAATAGAGAATTGAAAATCCTAAGTGATTTGAAAAGTTGAAATTTATGTCCGGATATGATGTTTTAAAGAGGAAAGACCAGTTAACCTTAACCAACCTACAATCTAGATAGTTGGCAGATCTTTAAAGGGTTTCAATATTATCCTAAAGAACAAGAAGCATAATTCCTCTCGATGCGTGAACGAGGCTGATCCTTGTAGCTAGAGCTCGTAGTTAGACCCCGTAATTAGAGTCATCTTGTGTGTGACTGATAAAATGAGCTTTTTCTGTTTCCCTTGTTTTTCAAATAATTTGCTTTGACTAGGGAACTATAGCTAACGTTTTTACAACAATAGGTAAGTTACTAAATACCAATCGACAAATACTTACTTCTGCAGACAGGGCTCGCAAAATAAATGTCCATTGGTGCAAGAAAACGTCTCGTCAGCTAAAATTTCCGTGTCAAAACAGCACTCACATTGGCAGAGCATGCCCTGTTCTTTGGCCTGTGAAAAATAAACGAAGTTGGTGCTTACAAAAAGAAGAAACATAAAAAAAACTCTGGTTGGTAACGTGTCTGTCTTGTAAGCACTGGACCGCGGGTTTGATTCTCGTCCGGGGAGGATTTCATAATGAATAGGTAATGTTCATTCTCGGAACGGCTGGCTTTCTCCTATCCTGTCTTCCTTTTCTCTTTGATTTCGGGACGATAAAACCCTAGCACTTACAGTTCCCTCTATTAAAAAAAGGAGAAGAAAATAATGAAAACATTTCCCCTCATTCGATTAACTAAATACCTAAATACCTACAAGTTAGTTACTTATCCTGCAGTTAACTTTACCTGTTCAAATTTATACTCTCGACATATTGCCATGGTGATCAGGTAATCTTCTATTTCTTCTTCGTGTTCAATGTAAGCCACCTAAAAATAGAAAAGAAAAAGAATAGTAGGCAATAGGTACACAAGTTTTTGAAGTCAAGCTTTTTACAACTGTCCATTTTGAAATTACGGATTTATGAGTTGAATATTATTGCCAAATTTCGTCAAAGTCAAAGAAATCGTTCGAGAGTTATGGTGAAGACATACTGACAAACTAAAGGATAGGTATAGTGCTCAATGTTTCAGTGAATTAGTCCTGAACAAAAATGGACGCGGCACACAAGGGATCGAGAAAAGACCGCCTTAACATAAGTTCGAGAGTCGTGAACAAACGTACAGACAAACTAATGGAAAAATCGTTGAGTTATAAAACTTTTAGAACTCACTTCGTTCAATTACTTACCAACACAACGGCTGGCTTTCTCCTATCCTGTTTTCGTTTTCTCTTGGCTTTCGGTAAGACCTTAGCAGTTACAGTTCCCTCTATCAAACCTCAAATAAAGCTTACCTCTTGGAGGAAAGCTGTGTTGATCTCCTTCGGTTCACTCCTCTGCACGATGGACAGTCGCTGATGTCTATGACCATGAGCATGGTGACAGCAATGCGACCCATGTACCGGCATCATCTTTTCCAGCTCAAACACCGTATCCACCAAACAATACTTGTTCTTCTTCAGCGTGCTTTCTAACACTTCTGCTTTCATTGAGAATCGCCCGGTCAGATAGTGCATGCTGTGGTCTGCATGTGTTTTGCCCATCTCGTTGGCGGTTTTAACCTTGGAGAAATACTCGCGAGGGTTCCTGTGGGGGAAAAAAAAAGGGCCTGAGGTTACTTATAGCTTACAGGAGGTTTTCTCTAAGAACATTGCAGCCGTGAGATCCTCAAGTACCTAGGGTAGGTACCTTGGTAGGTACTATCACTCAATAGGCGTAGGTGAGAACCAGAGATGTGCGAACCGCAAAATGCAAAATGGAAAATGCAAAATGCAAAATGTAAAATGTACATTTACATTTAACATTTCAAATTGGTTTTGAAAAAGCATTTTGCATTTTACATTTTAAATGCTTTTTTTGACCCATTTTACATTTGAGCCAAAATGCTTTTTTTAAAAATGTTCTTCTCAAAAAAATTAAAAAAAAGACAAAGAGAAGATCTTCACCATCTATAATGTTATTGGCTACATATGAATATTATCGGGGCAACACTATAATTCTCTCAAAAATTTCGCTGCGGTGCTTGATAGATTTTGGGAATCATCTTTCAATATATGCCCTAGTATCCATATTAAGTGAAAAAGAGCTCTGGTCAGTAAAAAAAAAGTATTGCAACCTTGAAGGAGCTACTTAAATTTTCTCGAAAAAAAATTTCGCCTGCGGCGCTGTTCAATTCTATTCTTTCTAAAGAAATATATAGTGGGAAGT
>NW_007379132.1:59705-66899 GCF_000475195.1 Diaphorina citri | reverse complement strand
AAAATATTTAAACGTAGGAAAAGTTTTGCTGGCCTCAAACTCTGTTCCCTGTGTATTTCTTATGGGGAACTTAAAAAACGTCAATATCTCGGGAACGGTTCAACCTTGTTCCCTGTGTATTTCTTATGGGGGGACTAAAAAACGTCAATATCTCGGGAACGGTTTGGAATTTCGGGATTTTCCGATTTTTCCCAGTACCTACAAAAAATAAGGAATCCAATGGTGAAAACCGCATCTTCCTAGCTCATCTAGAAGTGGGTTAGAATTAGTATGAGTGAGTGAGTGAGTGAGTCAGTCAGTCAGTCAGTCAGTCAGTTACACAAGGGGCTGTATATATTTAGGATTACAATTACAATTTTTACAATACAATTATAGGTAGGTACACAATAAAAATAAAAATTAAAATAATATAAATATTATTAAATATTAAACAAAATATAAAACACATTAAACATAAAAGCATTATTAAACAATAAATACACCTAAATTAATTACCTAACTCAGAATTAATTTATTTATTCAGCCTAATTTATTTGTTCATTGATTTACTAAGTAGGCACACATATTTATACCTAACTACATATATATTATATTCTGGGACCATTCGAGACAGATTAGTCCGAGTCTGATCACACGATCATGCACGATGTCTTATCTCAATTTGACAATCCTTTCCAGATTTTATTATTATCATTACTTTCCTTATCCTAATTCAACATTCTATGAAAGGTGATTCATACATAGTTTTCCCAAGTCCCAAGAATTCCTACTTCCAAGTGGACTTTATTGAATTTTCAAACTAATTTCATTTCAATTTAACCCTTGTTGGTTCTACAGGTCGTGGTGTCGTTACTATCGAGTCTACTTATCGATAGATTGGGTCGCCGGTTCCTTCTTCTCACGTCAGAAATCACAATGGCGTTCTGCCAACTACTCCTGGTGGCCTACTTTGTTTTCAAAAACCAAGGTGAGTTTTTGAACTTGGCGTCAAAGTTTTGAACACGAAATGTGTTTTTGGGAGATTTCAATAGTTTTTTTTCGCATTAGTTTTTATTTTATTACTTTTTTTTCTCAACATTAACTGGTCTTCCTCGTACGACCTGTTTTTTTATTTACTTAATTTTCTACTGGTAGGTAACCTTTTCACATTCCAATTTATGTTTACATTCTTTACCCTTCTTCCCAAAAGATAACCTCTTTCTCTCCATTTTTCCTGTTTTTACTTTCTATTTATTATAATTATTTACCTATTTATTTGTTTACTATCAACCCTAAAAGGGGTTGATACAAACCAATTTATTTTTCACATAACTTTTCTAACATTAACCCTTCCCGATCCTATGTTCCCACTCAAGGTTACGACATGCAAGACTACAGCTGGATCCCGATCTTCTCCGTGTGCACCATCGTGGCCATCTTTCGCATCGGCATCGGCCCCATTCCCTGGTTCATGATGGCCGAAATCATCCCCCTGGAGGCCAAACTCTGGTCTTCTTCCCTCCTCATGTGCTACTCCTGGTCTTGCCTCTTCCTCGTGTCTAAGGTCTTCATGGATCTGATCGACACGGTAGGATCGGCCGCGACTTACGGCCTCCTCGGGGTGATTTGTACGCTAGGGGCGGTGTTTGTGTACACCCGCGTGCCGGAGACGAAGAATAAGAGCTTCGAGGCCATCCAGGCCGAATTGGCCATGGGATATACGGCCTTGTGACCGGGTGGAGGTGTCACAGTCCAAGTCTAGCCACTATCAGGTAGACCTGACAGGTACACCTGATCGGGTCCGCCTGTCGGATAGACAACAACAGGTGCTGTACCCCAAAAATACGTGCGCATACGTTTCTGCGCAGTTCTTTCTCCTCCTCCGCTAGCGCGCTTGCATAGTGGCGCTACCTAACGGACGAAAAAAACAACTGCGGAAAGTCGATTTGGTAGACAGTTTTCCGCCAGAACAGATAAGATTTGGTAGACCGTTTTCCACGAGAACAGATAAGATTTGGTAGACAGTTTTCCACGAGAACAGATAAGATTTGGTAGACAGTTTTCCGCGAGAACAGATAAGATCTGGTAGACAGTTTTCCCACCAGAACAGATAAGATCTGGTAAGACAGTTTTCCACCAGAACAGATAATATTTGATAGACAGTTTTCCGCCAGAACAGATAAGATTTGGTAGACAGTTTTCCGCCAACCAGGGCGTACCAACCACGCACAAAGTTGCTTAACCTCAATGATCCAGTGACACTTTTAACATGTAAGTTTTTCCTTGATAGTCCTATAGTAAAACGATGCATAAGGAGTAAGAATAACTAAAAATTTCACGATTCTAAGCAATGTACAGACAAATCTACAATTTTATTTATATAGATAAATAAATTGCAACTATGGGCTTATCAGATGTGAATGAATGAATCAAATAATGTTTCATTTACCAGTGACGACTTACCAATTCAACTTGGGGGAAAAAAAGTCAGTATACCTTCCAAGCTATACTCGGGTGGGCCTAAGTCCGATATGAGCATTTTTAGCTAAATCCCCTTTAGGGGTGAGCTATTTATTTCTAACGAAAGTCACAACTTTGGGTCGGGGTTGTGCCAACCACGCACAAAGTTGCTTAACCTCAATGATCCAGTGATACTTTCAACATGTAAGTTTTTCCTTGATAGTCCTATAGTAAAATAAATAAATTGCAACTATGGGCTTATCAGATGTGAATGAATGAATCAAATAATGTTTCATTTACCAGTGACGACTAACCAATTCAACTTGGGGGGAAAAAAAGTCAGTATACCTTCCAAGCTATACTCGGGTGGGCCTAAGTCCGATATGATCATTTTTAGCTAAATCCCCTTCAGGGGTGGGCTATTCATTTCTAACGAAGGTCACAACTTTGGGTCGGGGTTGTGTTTTTTTGGGTCTTTTGGGCCACTATTGTGCTAATGCTACCGCCCTGGGTAGCTAGCTATCATCCTTCACTGATTGTGCTGATGCCATGTCCATTTAAATAGCTTGGCGGGTCTCCCATGAACAAAAAGTCTTTGAAATGTCATCATGCCCAATCAATTAAAAAAGAAGAAAAAAAATCAATCAATGATTTTGATAAAATGAATTTGATAAAAATCAATGATTTTGATTCTGATGCCAATGATTGCGAAGTGATCAGATGTTTAGTTGATTCCATGCAAGCACGTGGTAGTTGATAACCGAATTTTTAGTACAGTTTAACGATTCCTTCTATTAATTTAATTAATTGACGACCCTTAAATTTATTTATTTGTTATTCGATAAAGTCACAAGTTTGGGTCGGGATTTGTGTGTTTTTATGTGTCCTTTATGGTGTGATCAAACTATCGAGGTATCAGAAATAATTCTTTATCAAGTAGGAAAAAACCACTCAGTTTTTAGGTAGGCGATTATTTCCATACCAGATTATTTCCATTTGAAAAAAAAAGAAAAAAAAACTGAATACGAGTAGGTAGATCTTTTCCTTTTTTCTTTCCTAGATGTTCACACCAGATTTTTATTTTCCGTTCTAATGAAAGAGATCAAATATGTGTGACATCAGACTTCACGCAGTTGTTTTTTTCGTCCGTTAGGTAGCGCCACTATGCAAGCGCGCTAGCGGAGGAGCAGAAAGAACTGCGCAGAAACGTACCATCATCCTTCACTGATTGTGCTGATGCCATGTCCATTTAAATAGCTTGGCGGGTCTCCCATGAACAAAAAGTCTTTGAAATGTCATCAGGCCCAATCAATTAAAAAAGAAGAAAAAAATCAATTAAGTACCTAATGATTTTGATAAAAATCAATAATTTTGATTCTGATGCTAATGATTGCGAAGTGATCAGATGTTTAGTTGATTCCAAGCACGTGGTAGTTGATAACCGAATTTTCAGTAGGTACAGTTTAACGATTTCCTTCTATTAATTTAATTAAATAACGACCCTTAAATTTGTTTATTTGTTATTCGATAAAGTCACAAGTTTGGGTCGGGATTTGTGTGTTTTTATGTGTCCTTTATGGTGTGATCAAACTATCGAGGTATCAGAAATATTTCTTCATCAAGTAGGTAGGTAATTTAACCACTCAGTTTTTAGGTAGGCGATACCAGATTATTTCCATTTGAAAAAAAAAAAACTAAATACGAGTAGGTAGATCTTTTCCTTTTTTCCTAGATGTTCACACCAGATTTTTATTTTCCGTAGTGTGACGTCAGACTTTACGCAGTTGTTTTTTTCGTCCGTTAGGTAGCGCCACTGTGCAAGCGCGCTAGCCGAGGAGCAGAAAGAACTGCGCAGAAACGTATGCGCACAAACACATTAATGCGTTGCCTGCGAGGGAACTGTGCTCGGTATATTTGATGTGACGTCATCGCCTACGGGAGCGTATGCCGTGACTTCAAAGTTCGGGGGCTTCGCGGGGTTATGCATGGGGTCGCGCTTCGCGCTCCCTTGTTTACGGTCGCGCTGCGCGCTCCCGGGGTTTCGCGGGGTTGTACATAGGGTCGCGCTTCGCGCTCCCTTGTTTACGGTCGCGCTGCGCGCTTCGGGGCTTCGCGGGGTGTGCATGAGGTCGCGCTTCGCGCTCCCTTGGCTTCGCCCCTGAAAACAAATATCGTCCCTGAATCTTGTCTGGAAGAAATGAAAACTACAAGCGAGAGAAAATATTAAACGTAGGAAAAGTTTTGCTGGCCTCAAAGTGTGTTTCCTGTGTATTTCTTATGGGGAACTAGAAAAAGAAAAATTCCGTTGGTCCTCATTTTTCCTGCTCTATGACTTTGAAACATCACCCAAGTAAGCGCAACTGATCTATTGTATTACCTATTGTATAAGTTGTATTAAATTTTAATGTATTAGGTTAGGTAGGTACTCGCAGGTTCCTAGGTCGAAGGATATACTGAACCATAACGTCGATTTGAAGTAGATAAGTCTCAAAGAAAACACTGACCAATTTATTGTTCCATTACACATTTTCATCAGTAAAAATGGATTCTTCAAATTAAATTGATCCCAAGGGCAAGGTAAACGTAGACCCTTGACAAATGGAGTGTGCCTGAAGGCATGTGATGTGTTCTAATCCACTCTACCCCGGAAGTGACCAATGTTGGACTCACCTACAAGACTCCTTCCTGCATTCATCGTCCAGACACACGAACACTTTGCTGTCTTCCTGAACTATGTTAGTGAATCCGCAGAACGGGCAGCTTTCCACATCCTGAATACCGGCCTTCTTGATGTCCTCCAGTTGTTTGCGTCGAATGAGCGAGGAGAATTCGCGTGGCTCCATGGCAGCCTGTAAGGTGGAGAGGGAGAACTCCCCTCCAGTGCAATCCGCGGACATGCAGGGGAATGAGAAGTCCGCGTTTCCGATGCGAATGTTTGCAAATCTGGAATTTTCGGAAGTAAGAATAATAATATCGTTTATTATTGACTTAAAACACATTAATATCATCTTATTCCTCTATGAGTAGTGAGTACTCATGTACTGTACAGAAATAGAGAATTGAAAATCCGAAGTGTGTTGAAAAGTTGAAATTTATGTCCGGATATGATGTTTTAAAGAGGAAAGAACATTTGATGTGACGTCATCGCCTACGGGAGCGTATGCCGTGACGTCAAAGTTCACGATTTACCGGCATTTTTTAAATCGATTTATCTCTGGATCTAGAAGTCGTAGAAGAAAAAGAAAGATTCCGTTAGTCCTCATTTTTCCTGCTCTATGACTTTGAAACATCACCCAAATAAGCGCAACTGATCTATTGAGATTTTTTTACTTTTGTCTGTCACACTATTGCATAGAATTGTGAAAATATTAATTATCTATGGAGTAATGTTGGCAAAATGTTCAGTCTTTCCAATGATTTACCATTCTTTTCTCTCTCCTTCTGTTCATCTCTCTCAAAGAGAGGGAAGTCTTTATTTATTCTCAAAATCAACCCGACATCACGAGATAAAGGCTCGACCGATTTTCGATGATTTTTTTTTCTTTTTTTTTTTGTTGTGATTTTTGGTCTTCTACATATCTTGCACAAGCCACCATACGCTCAGCTTCTGTGAGTTTTTTTTTTCTTTTTACCTCTCTTCTTTTCTTTCTTTTTTTCCTTGTATAATTTAGCGGGGGCTTGTCTTACTACTCTTCTTCCTCTCCCTTTTTCTTCTCTCCTTCCTTCTTCTTGGACTATTTGGACCTGTTTTTTTCCTTCATCTTCCTCCTTATTCCTCCTCCTCCTCTTCTTCTTCTTCTTCTTCTTCATCTTCCTCCTTATTCCTCCTCCTCCTCTTCTTCTTCTTCATCTTCCTCCTTATTCCTCCTCCTCCTCTTCTTCATCTTCCTCCTTATTCCTCCTCTTCTTCTTCTTCCTCCTTCTTCTCCTCCTCAGTCATCCTTGTGTTTTCTGTTTAGCTTTAGCTTTTTAAAAGAAGAAGGAGCGAACGCTGAAATAACTATTTCGTTACCTGAATGAATGAGGAAGAGAGAACGACGCATTGCTCTCTCTCTCTCTTGTTTGAAAAGTCTTCAAAAGGAGGTGGGTAGTGTGATATTGGATTGACGGTAAAAAATTCTTGTTTTTAAAAGAAGAAGGAGCGAACGCTGAAATAACTATTTCGTTACCTGAATGAATGAGGAAGAGAGAACGACGCATTGCTCTCTCTCCCTCTTGTTTGAAAAGTCTTCAAAAGGAGGTGGGTAGTGTGATATCGAATTGAGGGTAAAAAATTCTATTTTTGTGTTTCAAAATACAAAGCTTTTGGAGAAAAACCAAATTCCTTTCATTACCATTATAAATTATAATAGTTGTTGTTACGCCACATTTTTGCTAAATGCGAAGTCCAAAGTTGTAAAGCTTTTCCATTGACGGATTTTTTTTACCGTCAATAGATCAGTTGCGCTTACTCGGGTGATGTTTCAAAGTCATAGAGCAGGAAAAATTAGGACCAACGGAATTTTTCTTTTTCTTCTTCGACTTCTAGATCCTGAGATAAATCGATTTAAAAAATACCGGTAAATCGTGAACTTTGACGTCACGGCATACGCTCCCGTAGGCGATGACGTCACATCAAATGTCCCGAGCAAAGCTCCCTCGCAGGCAACGCAATTAATGTGTTTGTGCGCATACGTTTCTGCGCAGTTCTTTCTGCTCCTAAGCTAGCGCGCTTGCATAGTGGCGCTACCTGACGGACGAAAAAAACAACTGCGT
>NW_007379132.1:47564-58795 GCF_000475195.1 Diaphorina citri | reverse complement strand
CTTCCTTTATTAATTCGATAGTAAAAAAAAAAGGTAATTAGCTAACATTGTTAACATACAAATTGTATAAATAAACAATAAAAACTTTCATTCAAGGTATAGTGGACGGGCTATTGTATTCGCTTCGGTGTCGTCTGTCTGTCGGTCTGTCTGTCTGTCCCCATAGAAGGACTTATCCAAACCTGGTCGACCTATATACCAAATTAAAGGTCTTTTTACCAGGAACATGAAAATGGTGGTGCAAATTTTGTCCAGAAAACCATAAAGTCAAAAATCCAAAAAAACTGGTTTTTGGGGGATTTTTTTCACATTTTCTCACACAAATGAGCTCTGATCTTGAAATTTGTCGCGACGACCTATGAACTCAAAGTGAGAAAGTTTTAGATAACACTTCAGTCGTTATTTTAAGACCGGTTTTAGCGTCACCTATGTTAAGCTACGTCGAGCAAGGCCAATAAATGGATGGGTGACTTAAACCTTATATTGGGAATAAAGGGAGAACGGGCTCTGGTCTTGATTTTAAATCATTACATGAAAGTAAAATCGAAAAATCAAATCAAGAATAATAATAAACTGAATATTAAACAAATTATGTAGGTACATAGGTACTGATTTTCTCTAATCACGATCGAATTAACTACGGGCTAAAAATTCCCGGAGGGACGGGCCCAGCTTGTTTTTTTGGAAAAAGGCGCCATATTTTCTCTATCCCTCTTTTTTCTCTCTTCTATCTCTAATTTTCTTTCTCTCCTGCGTTCCTTTTTGTTTTTAATGGAGCTCAGGTGGTCTGTGGCTATCCACGGAAGATAAATGATGTACCCTAAACCCTACACCACTAGAACAAATAAATGGGGTCCATATTTCACTCCCCTAATGGCCAGTAGGTTATATTTTACACTCTTCTTCTCCTTAAATGGGGGGCGATTAAGATCTCATAACAGCCACACACTACTGGCCACAACAGACGTAGTCATACTCGTCAAACGAAGAAAAGGAAGGAAGGAAATAGTGGTGCCAGCCTCGTTAACTTGGTTGGTAGAGCGTCTGCCTTGTAGGCGCTAGACTGCGGGTTCGATTCCCGCCCTGGGCATATTTTATCCTGAACGGATAAGGTTCGTTTTCGGAACGTATGGCTTTCTCATATCCTGTCCTTCTATCTTCGATTTCGGTACGATAAGACCATAGCAGTTACAGTTCTCTTAGCTTGGTGGGTAGAGCGTCTGCCTTGTACGCGCTAGGTCATTGATTCGATTTCCGCCCGGGGCGAACTTTATCCTCAACAGAAAGGATTCGTTCTCGGAACGGCAGGCTTTCTCCTATCCTGTCGGGTGTTACAATGTCTTCTACCAAACCTCAAAAACCATCTCTCTTCGCTATCGAGACGATAAGACCTTTTCTGTTGCAGTAGACTTGATCATGAGGTATACCTGATCAGGTTTACCTGATAGTGAATGGCTGGTCTAATGTCTAAGGTATTACCGTCCCGAAAGCGAAGAGAGAACTTTTTGACTCCTGACATGGCCTACTAACTAACTATGTAAAATGTTATTTAAATAAATAAATAAACTAACTAACTGTTCTTGGCTGTCCCCAGATGGCTTCGAGGCCCGAACTTCGACGTGGAGGGCGAGTTGTTACGGATCCAGAAGATGATACAGGATGGCGAAGATAAGCGTGCCTCCTCTAAGGAGGACTTTGAAGGGAACTGCTTTGTCAAACTGTGGGAGCATTGGAAGAAATTTGAACTCAGGTAAACCATATCTACCTTAACTGTGGAATTTCTTATTTGAACTCAGGTAAAACATCCAGAGCCAGCCTAGTTAGCTTGGTGGGTAGAGCGTCTGCCTTGTACGCGCTAGGTCATTGATTCGATTTCCGCCCGGGGCGAACTTTATCCTCAACAGAAAGTCTTCTACCAAACCTCAAAAACCTTCTCTCTTCGCTATCGAGACGATAAGACCTTTTCTGTTGCAGTAGACTTGATAATGAGGTATACCTGATCAGGTCTACCTGATAGTGAATGTATTACCGTCCCGAAAGCGAAGAGAGAAGTTTTTGACTCCTGACATGGCCTACTAACTAACTGTTTTTGCTTCCCTCAGATCCCCCACTGGCAAAGCTATCGGCATCATCATGGGTCTGATGACGTTCCAGCGTTTCAGTGGCGTATCTGCGCTCATCTACTACACGGTGGATATATTCCGTAACGCCGGCACTAGAATTGCGCCCTCTACCGCGTCCATTATTGTCGGAGCCGTTCAGGTAAATAAATGAGAAAATGGCGAAATATTTATTTATTTATTCCTGTATTTATTTCTTTATTTATATCCACATTAGGTTTTTTCAAATTAGTTTATTTATTTCATCAATATCTAAACATAAAGGGTTGGTTTCACCAACCTTTTTAGCTCCTAATAGGCTGTTAGCTTGACAGGCCTTCTAAGAGCTGAAAAAATATTGGTGAAATCCACCGATAATGTGTTTTCCCAAGTCCCAAGAATTCCTACTTCCAAGTGGACTTTATTGAATTTTCAAACTAATTTCATTTCAATTTAACCCTTGTTGGTTCTACTTTTTGCTTCCCTCAGATCCCCCACTGGCAAAGCTATCGGCATCATCATGGGTCTGATGACGTTCCAGCGTTTCAGTGGCGTATCTGCACTCATCTACTACACGGTGGATATATTCCGTAATGCCGGCACTAGAATTGCGCCCTCTACCGCGTCCATTATTGTCGGAGCCGTTCAGGTAAATAAATGAGAAAAGGCGAAATATTTATTTATTTATTCGTGTATTTATTTCTTTATTTATATCCGCATTAGGTTTTTTCAAAAAAATTAGTTTATTTATTTGATCAATATCTAAACATAAAGGGTTGGTTTCACCAACCTTTTTAGCGCCTAATAGGCTGAAAAAATATTGGTGAAATGTTTGTTCTCGGAATGTTTGTTCCTACTTCCAAGAAATGTTTGTTCCTACTTCCAAGTGGACTTTATTGAATTTTCAAACTAATTTCATTTCAATTTAACCCTTGTTGGTTTTATAGGTCGTGGTGTCGTTACTATCGAGTCTACTTATCGATAGATTGGGTCGCCGGTTCCTTCTTCTCACGTCAGAAATCACAATGGCGTTCTGCCAACTACTCCTGGTGGCCTACTTTGTTTTCAAAAACCAAGGTGAGTTTTTGAACTTGGCGTCAAAGTTTTGAACACGAAATGTGTTTTTGGGAGATTTCAATAGTTTTTTTTCGCATTAGTTTTTATTTTATTACTTTTTTTTCTCAACATTAACTGGTCTTCCTCGTACGACCTGTTTTTTTATTTACTTAATTTTCTACTGGTAGGTAACCTTTTCACATTCCAATTTATGTTTACATTCTTTACCCTTCTTCCCAAAAGATAACCTCTTTCTCTCCATTTTTCCTGTTTTTACTTTCTATTTATTATAATTATTTACCTATTTATTTGTTTACTATCAACCCTAAAAGGGGTTGATACAAACCAATTTATTTTTCACATAACTTTTCTTCACGTCAGAAATCACAATGGCGTTCTGCCAACTACTCCTGGTGGCCTACTTTGTTTTCAAAAACCAAGGTGAGTTTTTGAACTTGGCATCAAAGTTTTGAACACGAAATGTGTTTTTGGGAGATTTCATTATTTTTTTTCGCATTATTTTTTATTTTATTATTTATTTTTTTTCTTAACATTAACTGTTCTTCCTCGTACGACCTGTTTTTTTTATTTATTTACTTAATTTTCTACTGGTAGGTAACCTTTTCACATTCCAATTTATGTTTACATTCTTTACCCTTTTTCCCAAAAGATAACCTCTTTCTCTCCATTTTTCCTGTTTTTGCTTTCTATTTATTATAATTATTTACCTTTTTATTTGTTTACTATCAACCCTAAAAGGGTTGAATTGGTGTGTATCAACCCTTACACACCAATTTATTTTTCACATAACTTTTCCAACATTAACCCTTCCCGATCCTATGTTCCCACTCAAGGTTACGACATGCAAGACTACAGCTGGATCCCGATCTTCTCCGTGTGCACCATCGTGGCCATCTTTCGCATCGGCATCGGCCCCATTCCCTGGTTCATGATGGCCGAAATCATCCCCCTGGAGGCCAAACTCTGGTCTTCTTCCCTCCTCATGTGCTACTCCTGGTCTTGCCTCTTCCTCGTGTCTAAGGTCTTCATGGATCTGATCGACACGGTAGGATCGGCCGCGACTTACGGCCTCCTCGGGTTGATTTGTACGCTAGGGGCGGTGTTTGTGTACACCCGCGTGCCGGAGACGAAGAATAAGAGCTTCGAGGCCATCCAGGCCGAATTGGCCATGGGATATACGGCCTTGTGACCGGGTGGAGGTGTCACAGTCCAAGTCTAGCCACTATCAGGTAGACCTGACAGGTACACCTGATCGGGTCCGCCTGTCGGATTAGTCAACAACAGGTGCTGTACCCCAAAAATACGCTGAAGAATTTCAGCAACAGTAAATCTGCAAGGTATTTGCTACAGAAAAGTCCGCCTGTCAGGTCTACCTGATATCTGATGAGCACACTCACACGATCAGGTAGAACTGACTATCAGGTACCTGTCAGGTCTACCTGATAGTGAGTGGCTGACCTAATAGTTCCGGCCACTGTGTTTAACCCATCAACGTCTAGCCTTGCCCCAGGGTAACACCGAATGATGTATCTTTTTTCGTCGATCTAAACAACAGACGGGTAATCAAGAAGAAAACAGACGTAAATTCGTTAATGGGTTTAAGGGTGAATGGAGGCTGCGGTTTCATTGGATCAGATTTCTAGTCTTACGACTTCACATTTTTAATTTAACCCTTGGTGACCAATGTAAACTACAGTTTCTGTTTGCATGTAATCAATGCTTTACCGTGATAAATTCGAAAGCAATGAAACCACATGTATAGACACTTGAGACCCACTGCGTTTGATTCGATCGAGAGACCTCATTAGACTAGAAATCTGATACAATGAAACCACGGCCTAATAGGAACCGTTGTGATTGGTCGCGGGTTAAATCGGCTGTATCAGTCGTTATTATAATTTGTGATAAAATGAACATTTAAAACCACTTGGGTACAAAAGATATGGGTGCCTTCAATGTAACTTAGGGCTGGTATACTTTGATGGATAGCGAATGTTATGTGATTATGTAATAAATAAAATTTGTCTAAATCATTGCACTCGTTCAAAAAAGGGGGAAAAAAGAAGAAGAAGAAGAAGAATAAGAAGAAGAAGAAAAGAAGAAGAAGAAGAAGAAGAAGAAGAAGCTCATCGCTTAAAGGGGATTGAGCTGAAAATCTGATACATTTATGTACATAATTATGTTGCAAATGTCGGGGTCTTTGACCATTAGGCCATTTTTGTACTTTTGAAGAACAATAAAAATTAGGGTCATATCAAATTTTTCCTCATTGAAGTAAATTTTATACTTGTTAATTTTCAATGTGCTTACAAATCTAAGTGCACCCCCTTACAAAACGACAATCGCTGTCCATTATAGTGCCAAAATTAAACATGTTTTATAATATTGATATAGTCTATGTTTTAAATGTTTTTCAAGCGATTTTATATTTATTATGTATCTTTGTAAATTTGTTTAATATTGCTTGTGTAGAGGCATTTTATTTGAAAAAAGACTCCTTTTCATATTGTTTCTGCATTATTTATCTTATCAGCTTTTCTTTTAATACCTCATACGCAGATGTACCTGGTACCTTTCAATTATTTTTTCAGCCCAAAAGATCAAGCTTTACAATTTTTTATGGTAATCTTTTTTCAAGTGCCTTTTTTCGTACCTGGGAATTTTTTTATTTCTTTGAACAACCAAACGAACAAAAATTTTATTTTAGAATTTCAATTTCTGTTATCAACCGATCCGAAAAAAAAAAATGTATTAGATACTTTGTATAATATAATTGTGTATTTTAGAACGTTAAAATTAATTTGATAATAATCAGAAACCGCCAATATATATGGCACGTATTTTTGCCGAAATATGGCCTCAAGGATATGATTTAGCTCAAAAAATGCTAAATATGGCGTTTTAGAGCATGGTGTCATGACAAATACATACCTATGCATTTGGCAGTCATAATATTGATATTGTTATTATTTTTTTCATCAGAATTCAATTTTCGTAAAGTCCTGTATTTTCTGCTGCTACACATACATATTATTTTGTTTCGTAACAGATTTTAATTTATTTGAAAAAGATGAAATAAAATTCTGTACCTTCCTTCCGAGAAATAAAGCTCCTGTTTTCATTAATGAGGTAGGTAAAATATTTTGCGAATGCTCCTTCCCAAAATATTTTGTGCTTTTTAATTATATTAAATAATTAAATTTTCTTTGATTGCTATTATTATTATTTCATGTTTTTATTACAATTTTAATTACGTCCTTGGTCTAATGAAAGCTTCAGCCCTGTTTCGAGTCAGATAATTTATATGTGTCACAAAAAGACACCACTACCATAGTTTTACACCCTCCTCCTCCTCCTCCTCCTCCTCCTCCTCCCTATTTTTAAGAGTCCCCTCCCCTCTCTTGCTTGAAATGGGAGAGAGGGCGTGTCCTCCCTACCTGCTTTCTAGAGTGCCCCCCCCCCTTCCCCTCTAACCCTAGAACCCCTCTTCTTCTTTATAAAGTAGGTACCTATATGTATACTACATTACAGATGGTACAATTGGTACATAGATAAAGTAAGTAGGTACATACATAGACTAACATGATAAAGTAAGTACCCATAATATACTATCTATATTATAGATAATGTAAGTACATAGATACATAAATAAAGTAAATAGGTAAGGTACATGGTTAAAGTTAGTACATGGTTCTCATTGCAATTGAAATACGCGACAGCTTTAAAAGCACAAATTTCCAGGAAATCCATCAGGAATATAAGAGTTGCGTTGTTTTTACTGTAAATAAATAAAGTTGGACCAGGACCGTATTTAAGGGGTCGAGAGGACCCCTCGGTTTTTTTTTTTACTATGTAGGTACTCTACCTTGGGATGGACTTCGAAAATTTGGAGCATCCTCCCTCCCACCCCGGTACACAACTGTCCTCAGTGATCTGTCTATTTCACAACAAAAAAAAATCAAAATTAGGAAGAAGAGGGCGAATAACAAGAAAGAGAAGGAGACGAAGAAGAAGAAAACGACGAAGAAGAAAAGACAAGAACTGACAGTACCTTCCTAGGTATAACTCTTTTTTCCAACCCGAAAAAAAAAACTTTTTTTACCCCAAAAAGCATCACTTCAGGGTTTTCCCCCGAAAATTTTCACAGCTAAAAACGGCTAAAACAGCCCCCTCATTCTGACGATGACGGAGTTTTCTCCCAGCGAAAATCCAAAAGTTGAGTCAGCCCATTTCCAGTTCAAAATGCATTAAAATCATTAAATTGAGGAGAAATGGAGAAATCATTACATTTCTATTCTTTTCTCTAACCATGTTCAGTTTGCCAAAGCCTCTTCCTCTTTTTTCAACCAAGTGGTGCTCAACCTGTGGGTCACGGGCCCCTTGGGGGTCGTGAGCCCAAACCAAGGGGTCGCACCCCAAAGTTCATATGAAAAATTCAATGATACCTAATTCTACCAAAAATAAAATAACTTCATTTCTAACGCGGATTTTATCCTGATGGGATAATGTTCGTTCTCGGAACGGCTGGCTTTCTCCTATCCTGTCTTCCTTCTCTCTTCGATTTCGAAGAGAGAAGGAAGACCATAGCAGTTACAGTTCCCTCTGTCAAACCTCTTTAAAAATAAAAAAAATAAAACACCTGTCCCCATGGTACTATTTTGAGGTCACACGAAAGAGGGACATTGCCTCTTATTTGAACTGTTAAACTCAGCCAGCCTAGTTAACTTAGAGGGTAGCGCAACTTTCTTTGAAGCGCTAGGTCATTGGTTCGATTTCCGCAAGGGGCGAACTTTATGCTCAACAGATAAGGTTCGTTCTCGGACCGACTGTCTTTCTCCTATCCTGTCCTCCTCCGTTCCGTTTCGGGACGATAAGACAACCGTATTTACAGTTCCGCCTTTCACTTCAGGCTAACACCCATATTTATGAACAAAATGCTGGCTCTTAAGTTCGTGCCAAGCATAGTCTCAAGGCATTTGATTGGTCAATTTTGACTTGAGACTGATCTAAGAACGATCATTCTTGTTCATAAATAGGTACGAGTGTAAGTTGTTACAGTTGTTAGTGAGTTGTGGTTATGATTTTATGAACCGCTGTCGCAGAGGATATAATTTCCCATTGTACTCTTTATTTCCATTATACTAGAGGTTTTTTAGAAAAGAAAAAGCGAATAATGAGAAACGGAAGGAGGGAGGGAAGGAGAGAAGAATAGGAAGGAGAAGAGAAGGTAGGAGAATATTAGGAGAGAGTATGATATTATAAAAAATGAACCTCTACCCAAGAAGGCACAAAGGCTTGATTAAATTTCAAGAGTTTGGGAAAAATGTCTACTAAATTCACAAGGACTTTTAGACTTTCATAAATCCGCGGAAGCTTTTACCTCGAAAACTTTAGACGAATAGCTTTGTAGCGCTTTTGACAGTTCTGCCTGTCTCCTTCCACCCTGCTAAGTTTGGCTTTTAATAAACAGCCTGTGCTGCCTGTGTCAAATTTATAACTAAACAGGTAAGTTTTCGTACGAAACACCTCGGAGTTAAACGTAGCGCACCTAGGTATACTAGCAGGTAGTACTAACTTCATTCTTACAGGTGTAAAATTTGTAAAAAACATGCCCCAGCGTAGTCAGCTTGGAGAGTAGCGCGTCTGCTTTATAAGCGCCAGGTTGCGGGTTCGATTCCCGCTTTGCTATTTCTTTAGCAAGGGAGATTCAGGTTCTACTCCCTGTTTCAGCACTAGGGTGATTGCTTTCGGCTGACATTTGGTTTTGGCTACAAATTTCAAGTACGAGTGGATCCCCTTCGCACTCAACCTTTGCTATTTATTTAGCGAGGGAAATTTCAGGCTGGTATATTGTTTAAATCCCCCCCAGCTAGACTAAGTTGGTCTACTTCCTGTTTAAAAGTCCCCCAACCAGACTATTTTTACCAAGTAGGTACCTACTATTCACTAGGTGTTTTATCTACTCATACCTACTTCTTAACCATTTGGTCACGGTTGCTCCAGTGGTAACGCGCTAGCTTGCCATGCAGAAGGTCCCGGGTTCGAATCCCACCATCAACAAAAAATTGTACTCGTTTTTCGGTTATCAAATATGTGTGACGTCAGACTTTACGCAGTTGTTTTTTTCGTCCGTTACGTAGCGCCACTATGCAAGCGCGCTAGCGGAGGAGCAGCAAGAACTGCGCAGAAACGTACGCGCACAAACACAATAATGCGTTGCCTGCGAGGGAGCTTTGCTCGGGACATTTGATGTGACGTCATCGCCTACGGGAGTGTATGCCGTGACGTCAAAGTTCACGATTTACCAGTATTTTTTAAATCGATTTATCTCGGGATCTAGAAGTCATAGAAGAAAAAGAAAAATCCGTTGGTCCTCATTTTTCCTGCTCTATGACTTTGAAACATCACCCAAGTAAGCGCAACTGATCTATTGTTTGGGTTCGCCTGGTTTCAAGATCTATCTATAGGTACATAAATATATTATTAGTTATTGTTATACCTAATAAAATCATTACATATTTACAATTGTTGTTGTTGACCAAAAGATGGCTTATCTGCAACAAGTACGCAGTTGTTGACCAGAAGAAACAAGAGGTTCCTTATTAGGAGCAGAATGTTCACAAGCAGCAACCTCCGTGGCCGAGTGGGTATCACATTGGGCTTGCAAGCTGGAGGTCCCGAGTTCAAAGCCCAGCCTGTTAAGGATGAAATTCGCTTTGGATGGAAAGAGAACCCGCAACCCAGCGGGTATATTTTATTCTTACATACATACGCAGTAGGTACACTTCACTTAACCCTAGAAGGGTAGAATTAAGTAAATTTTACTCACACCTCTTTTATTAGTAAATTTTAGTAAGAAGTAAGTAAATTTTACTAGCCCAAAGACCAAATTGTTTAAAAAGTTCTGTTTTGGATTTTTTGGAGGCTTAAATTTCTTGTCTTAAAAACCGTCTATTTAATAATGGTATCTCTCTACAAAAATTACCTACCTAATTATTGGTTAAGAATGTTTAGATATTGATTTATTGTTGCAAAATTAAATAAATTAGGTAGGTATATTATTTATACCTACGAAGGTACCTATTACGATGACAGTCCAACAGTCCATGTTATCCAAAATAGGTTGGTACCTAAATAAATAGATAATTTATAGCACTTATTCACTTATTCTTGGATTTATTGTAGTCTGGCTGGGGGATGTTAAACAGGGAGTAGACCAGCCTAGTCTGGCTTGGGGACTATAAACAGTTAGTATATACCAGCCTGAATTTCCTTTGCTAAAGAAATAGCAAAGGTTGAGTGCGAAGGGCATCGCCTCGTAAAATTTTGTAGCCAAAACCAAATGTCAGGCCAAAAGCGATCACCTTAGGGCTGATTGAGGGCTGACGAAAAACGCCGACCCCGTCTATACACGGGAAAAGGCGAAGAAAAAGAAGAGGAAGATTCTCGGATTTATTGGATCTTGTCCGGCCATTCTTTATTTCGTAGGGCATCGCCTCGTAAAATTTTGTAGCCAAAACCAAATGTCAGGCCAAAAGCGATCACCTTAGGGCTGATTGAGGGCTGACGAAAAAATAAATGCTGACCCCGTCTATACACGGGAAAAGGCGAAGAAAAAGAAGAGGAAGATTCTCGGATTTATTGGATCTTGTCAGGCCATTCTTTATTTCGGCAATATTGAACAAAGAATGGAGCAATATGTTTTCTGCAAATCTGTTTAGGTTTAAATTGAACTTTATGTACGGTCTGTCTGATATTGCCTTTAGAAGATTTGCAAATTGTCATTTATATCAATACAGTTTCATTTAGATTTCATTTACCTATATCGTCAGTAAGAAAAAGGAGACTTTTTACGTTCTCCCATATTACTTTACGTTACAAATGTTAGGAATACAATCATGTTGTGTATTAGTAAAGCTCACCAGTAGGTTGATATGGGGTTTTATCATTATTTTGTTCTCTTTATTGAAGGATGATTGAACATTATTATATCCTTTTTTTTACTTTATATTACTTAAAGTATAACGAAGTTGTACCAATAATGAAAAAGTATTG
>NW_007379132.1:18710-46466 GCF_000475195.1 Diaphorina citri | reverse complement strand
TCCGAGAACAAACCTAATCCCTTCAGGATGAAATCCGCCACGCCGCCCCGGGCGGCGGGAATCGAACCCGCGGCCTAGCGCTTACAAGGCAGGCGTGCTACCTTCCAAGGTAACTTGGGCTGGCTTACCTTGGTTCGTCCGTTGATAACAAAGTCTCCCATTCGACCATTATTGACCATCCTGTTGGCTCGCATGATAATCGCGTCCACTTCGGATATAAGTCTCCCGATATTTGAACAATACGTTTCCCGTCCATCTATCCAAGTGATTTGATCGCCGCGAATTGTCTTCAGGTCTTGCTTGTTGGTAGATTTGTTGCTGACTAGTTGTCCGTCCTTGAACACGCCGCTATGGTACATGCCCAGCACTTCGTGTAACACAGCCATACCTGAGGAGAGATGGTGAGGAAGAAACATTTCAGAGCCATTGCGGTTGCATTGGAAGTGTAGTCGTGCAACTTTTATCCATTTTTTTTGTTTTTTTTTTTTTTTTTTTTTTTTTTTTTTTTTTTTTTTTTTTTTAAGAGGTTTGACAGAGGGAACTTTAACTGCTATGGTCTTATCGTCCCGAAATCGAGGAGAGAAGGAAGACAGGATAGGAGAAAGCCAGCCGTTCCGAGAACGAACATTATCCCATCAGGATAAAATCCGCCCCGGGCGGGAATCGAACCCGCGGCCTAGCGCTTACAAGGCAGACGCACTAACAACTAAGCTAACTAGGCTGGCCCAAATAGGTCTGAAATTCAAAGAAAGCAGGCTTCCGGGGTCTAGTGGGTATCACAGTAGGCTTGTACAACGGAGTTCAAGATTTCGATCTTCGTCGACTATGTGATGTCATCACAGCTTTACAAATAAAAACATTCTCTATGTAACTTTGAGAAGTATTTCATCAGACTTTGCTGTAATTATGCACGTTTTCCTATGTATACATAGTTTTTATAGAATTTGCAATAATCTGTCTGTTACCGTATTTTCCTCTCCCATAACTCCCTCCTTGTATGATCTTCTAATGATTTATGGCAGCAGTTCCCAAACTTTTTCTACGCGGCCCCTTTTTTTTAAATTTTGCACTCTCCGCGCGACCTCTTTACTGTATTTTATGTGGGGTCTTGAAAGCCTTCCCGGCCCCCTCGCGGGCACCAGTTTGGGAACCTTCTAATGGTGATTATGATTCTTGGGTATTTTCTGTTTCAGGACTGTGGTGAGCACAGACTGATTCTCAAAGTTCTGAAGTTGGTGCCAAGATAATCAACAAGATGATACTTAGAGAACTAAAAAACGTCAATATCTTGGGAACGGTTTGGAATTTCGGGAGTTTCCGATTTTTCCCAGTACCTACAAAAAACAAAAACTAGAAAAATAAATGTTGGCAGGTGGGCCAATAAATGGTACGTTTTTTAGGTGGGCGAATAAATGGTACACTTACCCTACCAAGTTAGCCAGATAGGTACCTAATAGTTAAGTACCCCACATAATTATGGTGTAGGTTTTAGTTTGAGGTTTTTCGGTGATGGGTTTCCAATTTTATTTTCGTGTTTGTTCACGGTTTTATAGGTTTGATAGATAAGAATCTACCTACTTACCTATCCACCGTAGGTATTAATGACAAATATTTGTAGCCTACACTATAACATAGCTAGCGGGTGCCCCGGGATCGATTCCTGGTAAGGTCAAAGTTTTTTTCCGGCCTATAGGTAGGTACCAACTGATTGATTTTCTACCAACTTTTTTGATTGTCAAACAGAGGGAACTGTAGGTAACAGCGAAGGTCTTACCCTATTGAAATCGATAAGAAGAAGAAGAAGAAGGAGGAGGAGGAAAGGATAAGAAAAAGACAGCTGTTCCGAGAACGAACTCTTTGTGTTCAGTATAAAATCCGCCCCGGGCGGATATTGAACCCGCGACCTAGCGCCTACAAGGCAGACCGACCTTCCAATCCAAGTAGGCTGGCTGGATTGAGTTACCTGTTGGTATTGATGGTATACTCACGACTCCTTTGAGTTATGGCCTTTTCTTTTCCTGAAAAGATGGAAATTGTAGGATGTGGGTCTTAGGTTTGACACACATAAATGACTTATTTGAAGAAGTATAATGAGTATATATTATGAGAAGTATATGTATATGAAGAAGAAGAAGAAGAATAATGAGGTATATATGTATATTGAGGTATGCTATATGCAACATGTACATGTATGTCCCGCCCATATTAATACTCATGATAAGGTAATAAGGGTCATTAAAATGATTTAGGTAGGTGTGGGTACTTGCTATAGTATTACCACGGAGATAAAAAGATGCTCATACGAATCATCAGAATAATTAGGTACCTATAATATCTGTATATTATGAGGATTTTATCAGGATTCAGGGTTATCAGTATAATCTCTTCGTGATCTTATCTTGCTAGAATCATTGATTATCTGATTACACACATAATTCCTTATTCTATTGACATTTAACAAAAGATCAGGCATTTTTTTTTTTTTCATTATTACTTTTTTTTTCGATGAGTTACAGCGTTTTTTGTAAACATACTTTTCAAGGATTTTGATGAAAAATTGAAAACTTTAAAGTTAAATAATTATCTCAGTTTGATGATTTTCATTTATTGCCCTTTTTGCACCCAGCTCCTCAAATTATACATGCTAGAAGTATTTAGTTATTGTACCTACATAAACCTAGATACCTACCTAAATATTACTTTAATTAAAATAAATAAGTATAGATCACTACAGATAAGTAGGTAGGGAGATAGAAATAGGAGTTTCTACTGTTCTACATAACTGTTATGCGAATAGCCCAGCAAAGACCAAATTGTTTAAAAAGTTCTGTTTTGGATTTTTTGGAGGCTTAAATTTCTTGTCTTAAAAACCGTCTATTTAATAATTACGATGACAGTCCATGTTATCAAAAATAGGTTGGTGCCTAAATAAATAGATAAAATTTATATAGCTCTTATTCTTGGATTTATTGTAGTCTGGCTGGGGGACTATAAAGAGTGAGTATACCAGCCTGAATTTCCTTTGCTAAAGAAATAGCAAAGGTTGAGTGCGAAGGGCTTGGGCTGCATGATCTCCAAATCAGGCGCGGACTACGCCTACATCATGACCACATTCGGTCCGTTCCTGGCGTTCATCCGTCTCTGGATCGAGTGCATGATAGTCCGGCCCTGTTCACAAGCGATAGTGGCGCTTACGTTCAGTATTTACGCCCTCAAGCCGTTCTTCCCCTCATAACTCCTACTAAACGCTCCCACCATCCACCCCACCAGGGTGATGAAGGAGGGATGAGACGCCATTCAATTTTCCTTGCAGTACTATAGCTTGCTATGGTGTCCCAGTCAAGTTTATCACAAACATTCTTGAAACAGGTAAAGTTACTACCATTGTCCGAGTATATAATACTTGGACGTCCATTTTTTGCGATAAATCTTCTTAATGCCATGATAAAGCTGTCTGTAGATAGGGAGAATACTAATTCTAGTCTTACTGCACGATATACAGCACATGTAAATAAACAGATCCAGACTTTCTTTAGGCTTCCTTTGTCATCCTTTACAAATAATGGACCAGCCAGGTCAACTCCACTATCTATTCAATTCCTTCCTAATGCATTTTCCCATTTTGTCATCAGGTGGGCGCCTACTGCTACTCCGAGCTGGGCTGCATGATCTCCAAATCAGGCGCGGACTACGCCTACATCATGACCACATTCGGTCCGTTCCTGGCGTTCATCCGTCTCTGGATTGAATGCATGATAGTCCGGCCCTGTTCACAAGCGATAGTGGCGCTTACGTTCAGTATTTACGCCCTTAAGCCGTTTTTCCCAACGTGTGATCCGCCGGACGAAAGCGTGCGTCTGCTCGCCGTATGCTGTATTTGTAAGTAGTTTTTGTGTTCTACCTAACCCTATCTTTTTTATGAGTTTCCTCCTAAGACGCTACTTTATGCGCTCAAGTCGTTACTTCGAACTTGGAGGATGTGTCATCCAGTCGTTTGCTGTATTTGTAAGTAGTTTTTGCATGCTACCTAACCCTATATTATATTTTATGATTTAGAATTTCCTCGCTGATCAAAATAAGATTTTGTTCGCCGATTTTTTTTCCCTTCTAGTAGGTAAATAATTGTTTATTTTTCATCAAACTGGGACTATGATAGTAAATGGTACTGGAAAAAAGTCCGTTTACCATCGTGCTATAGAATCTATCGTATTATTGCTCCCCAACTTTGTTTGTTCTCATTTATTTTTCCTAATTGATTGTCAATATTGATACCTCATTATTTTCCTGCGTTTCTCATTATTTTCCTCTATGCTCATTATTTTCCTGTGTAACCTTTATATCCTCCTCCCTCTCTCATCTCTATTTCTCTCCTTCTTCTTCTTCTTCTTCTTCTTCTTCTTCTTCTTCTTCTTTCATGCCTCTATTTATCCTCGTTTGTTCTCTTTTCATTTTCCTAGCGTTCTTTTTCTTGTCTCCTTTTCTTCTTCTTGTGCTTTTTCCTCTTCTTCTTCTTCTTCTTCTTCTTCTTCTTCTTCTTCTTCTTCTCCTCCTCCTCCTCCTTCTCTTTCAGTGCTCTCTTGAGACCAGTATGTAACAAACAAATAATTGTAATAAAAAGTAAAAATAAGCTTATTATGTATTATTATTTTTTACTTTGCTCTTTAAAAATCTAGAAAACAAGACCATTTTTTCGAGATTAAATTTAATGAAAGCTCTTTTTTCAAAGGCCAATTTAATTATAAACAACAATAATAATACCCCTAATAAGGCAGATTTTTTTTGATCTTTTTTTTTTACACAGAAAATACATTACGCACATCTGTTTATAGTATCTCTGTGCATATGTACCTACTATTTATTACCTATCACCTATCGTACCTATGTACATATCGTACCTATGTGATTTCGCGATTATGTTCGCTGATTTGGTGATTATGTTCGCGGATTTCGCGATTATGTTCGCGGATTTCGTGATTATGTTCGCGGATTTGGCAATTTTGTTCGCGGATTTGGCGATTATGTTCGCGGATTACGCGATTTTGTTCGCGGATTTGGCGATTTTGTTCGCGGATTTCGCGATTATGTTCGCGGATTTGGCGATTATGTTCGCGGATTTGGCGATTATGTTCGCGGATCTATGTTCGCGGATTTCGCGATTATGTTCGCGGATTTCGCGATTATGTTCGCGGATTTGGCGATTTTGTACGCGGATTTCGTGACTATGTTCGCGGATTTCGCGATTATGTTCGCGGATTTCGCGATTTTGTTCGCGGATTTCGCGATTATGTTCGCGGATTTTGTGATTATGATGTTCGCGGATTTCGCGATTATGTTCGCGGATTTCGCGATTATGTTCGCGGATTTCGCGATTATGTTCGCGGATTTTTGTTCGCGGATTTTGCGATTATGCTCGCGGATTTCGCGATTATGTTCGCGGATTTGGTGATTTTGTTCGCGGATTTCAATGTTCGCGATTTGGCGATTATGTTCGCGGATTTGGCGATTATGTTCGCGGATTTGGCGATTTTGTTCGCGGATTTGGCGATTATGGTCGCGGATGGCGATTTTGTTCGCGGATTTTGCGATTATGTTCGCGGATTTGGCAATTATGTTCGCGGATTCGCGTCCCGAATCGACGGATTATGTTCGCGGATTTGGCAATTATGTTCGCGGATTCGCGTCCCGAATCGACATTTTGGATATTTGGCAAGCCTATTTATTATACTTATCTAATATCTATGTATAATGTATATGATAATATGTACGTATTCATGTGTTGACCATATAAATTTATATTTATATAATTATTATCTACCACATTACCATATTTTAATCAGAATACAATGGTGGACCTATGACACTTGCGGATTTGTCATAAGGACAAATTGGTTTTACCATTGTTCCTCGCAGACTTTGCTGATAGACAAATAAACGTGTGATTTGTTTATAGATAGCTGTTATAGGTATTGTTCCTCGCAGACTTTGCTGATAGACAAATAAACGTGTGATTTGTTTATAGATAGCTGTTATAGGTATTGATTAAATTACCGTACCTTGTACCTCTATAATAAACGTGTGATTTGTTTATAGATAGCTGTTATAGGTATTGATTAAATTACCGTATCTTGTACCTCTATATATTCTGCATAGGTATACATTTATGTATGTCAGTAGGTAGCTTTCATAAACTTTGAATAAATTATCGTACCTTTAGTAACTATCAATGTCGGTAGATATTAAACGTGTGATTTGTTTATAGATAGCTGTTATAGGTATTGATTAAATTACCGTATCTTGTACCTCTATATATTCTGCATAGGTATACACTTGTGTCGGTAGGTAGCTTTAATAAACTTTGAATAAATTATCTTACCTTTAGTAACTATCAATGTCGGTAGATAGTTTTACTTATACTTTGACAAAATTAACTTTGACACGAGTTTCAATAGAGAGTAAAGTTATGATGTTATGAGCATAGGTATACACTTGTGTCGGTAGGTAGCTTTAATAAACTTTGAATAAATTATCTTACCTTTAGTAACTATCAATGTCGGTAGATATTAGCTTTACTTATACTTTGACAAAATTACTTTGACACGAGTTTCAATAGAGAGTTATGGCCTTTGTCTAAACTTGGCCAATGCGGAAGGAATTTTTTCAATGAGGTTGGGCCCTGAATCCAAGCATTCATTTAATGAACACTTACCCGTCTCTTTGGCAGAGGCATCAAATACAGGCCTGATAGGTGTGGTAGAGCCTGGTTTAATAACATGGTGGTGAGGGAGGTAGTGGGCTGGTTTATCTCTTTCGTCCAGTGGAACCTCCTCAATGATTCCAGCTTTCTGCCATTCTTCCAACACCTTGCCATATCCTTCACGATAACTGCCATGTTCTAATTTCTTCAGGGTTGATTGCAGCCGTCTGAGGGAGAGATTATAATTTTCAGATATAGGTGGGTGATCTTTCAAGAAAGGTAAACGCACTTCAAACCTACCAACCTCATTAACTTTCACAGTATTATTGAAATGATCATGTGTAGCTTTTTCTAAGTCTGCCTTTGATTTACGTTCTGTAGGATCAGTAATGCCTATCACATCAAGAGACCACAAGTCAGATATGGAGGCCTCTTTCACAAAAAGGTTTGTTACCAATGTAGCCATATTTGAGGACACTCCCATTACACCTGGTACCTTCCCTGAGATAGTCCAACCTAAGTGGGTTTCCATGGCCACTAGCCCGGAACTAAGATGAACAATATTACCAGTGTATAATTTAGCGGCAATGTCTGATCCGATGAGAATGCTGATTTCAGACTCATTACCTAAATCAGGGAGTACTATGTTTCTTTCTGAGAGTTCAGATATCCATGGACCCTTTGGAACACTTGCTATTGGTCCACAGATTTTGGGCTGATCCAGAGCTTCAAAAGTACAACTACCGTTGAACCTTTGACACGTTTGGCAACGTAGCCTACTTTTTAGATGAATCCTTGCTGCCATATTCAAATGGATAAGGTATAGGTGCCTACACCTAATACCGGGTTAGGTAGTTTCTAATATTCTTCGTTTTCTTTAGGTGCCTACACCTAATACCTAGTTAGGTAAGTTCTAATATTCTTCGTTTTCTTCTACCTGCCTACATATGTAGATACCTATGTATACCCAATAACTAAATAGGTACTAATTTTCTTCATCTTCTTTTCTAGTTGGCACCTTGTTAATTTTATTAGTCATTCAGATGCACTAATTACGTTACCTACCACAGTACCATATACCATTGTACCTACATAGGTACATTACCTACATACCACCTACTACAAGAAGCTTCTTCTGGTGACAAAATAGAAGTAGGTATGTTGGTACCTATGTATGTCTGTCTACCTAGTTAGATACCTACTAATTTCCTTCGTCTTTTTTGTTAGTTACCATCTCATTAATTAGTGATTCAGATGGGATAATTACGTTACCTACCACAGTACCATATACCATTGTACCTACATAACACCTACAAGGAGCTTCTTCTGGTGACAAAATACTAGTAGGTACCTATGTATGTCTGTCTACCTAGTTAGATACCTACTAATTTCCTTCATCTTCTTCGCTAGTTACTGTCGCGTTAATTAGTCATTACCTACCACAGTACCATATGGGTACCTAACATAACACCTACAAGAAACTTCTTCTGGTGACAAAATGTAGGTAGGTAAAACATTGGTTTGACCATGCATAAATTGGAAACCACTAAGACAATACCTACCATCGGAACTAAAGACACAAGGAAATGGGTAGTAATTTCAAACAATAGGTGGAATAGATTATAGGTAATAGGTTGTAGGTAGATATCTTACTATTGTACCTAGGTAGGTAGGTAGTTAAAGACTATGGGTTGTAGGTATCTTACTATTTTGTAGGTATAGGTTGTAAGTACCTAATGGGTTGTAGGTATAGGTTGTAGATATCTTGTGTTGTCTGGTAATGGTAATTCTTTTGTTTATTGTGTTTCATTGTTTCTTATGACAATTTGAAGTGCAGTCTCTGTGAGACGGTGAGCCCGGTGTCAATTGATTAAGTCATTGTTTGATGACAAATAGCAGGAGGTAGGTGGTCAATTATTTTCCCCAGTTCACGGAAAGAGAGTCTGAGAGATTTTCCAATACTTGTAGTCTACGACGCAACGTAGGTGGGTATTACTAAAAGCTTTTTTTTTTTTTTCTTTTAAGAGGTTTGACAGAGGGAACTGTAACTGCTATGGTCTTATCGTCCCGAAACCGAAGAGAGAAGGAAGACAGGATAGGAGAAACCCAGCCGTTCCGAGAACGAACATTATCCCATCAGCTTAGTTGGTAGGATAAAATCCGCCCGGGCGGATTTTATCCTACCAACTAAGCTAACTAGGCTGGCAAAAAGACCAAGTAAACAACCTAGCCCCCTAGCCAAGGGCCGTAAGTAGGTAGACAATCTCAATTAGCACTTATGACCTAACTTATACCTTAGATATGGGTACCTTATTCCTAGTGACAAAATAAGTAAGTAGGAGGTGGTATAGGTACTATTTTTTTTTTTTGCTATTAGTGCGTTTTTTCTCATTCAATTATGGACGAACAATCAGCAAAATTGCTGCCATCAGCAACAAAACAAGACACCAGGCAAAAAAAAGACATTTCAATGTCAATCGGTTAAAAAAAAGACCTTGTGGGCCTACAGTTCCACACTAATAGAATAAGTAAGTACTTCAATTACAAGCATTATTACGTGTATAGAGTTACTTCCAGTGCTGTAGTGGTTACCACGGTGAACTCTGGATTTGGAGGTTGGTGGTTCGAGTCCAAGTCAAGTCATGAAATTTTAGCGTAGTGTATTAAGCAAGAAAAGGCATTTCTGACAAGCATTTATGCTCAACACAATTAAAAAATCCTAAAAACTTGTTTTGACAAAAAAAAAAAAAAAAAAAAAAAAAAAGGGGGGGGTTAGCTTGGTTGGTAAGTGCGAATCTGCCTTGTAAGCGCTAGGCCCGACGGTTTCGATTCCCGCCGGGGCGGATTTTAATCCCCTGATGGAAAAATATGTTCGTCTCGGAACGCCTGCGCTTTACCACCCTATCCGTTGTCATTCCTTACTCCTCTTCGGATGTCGGGAACAGGAATTAAGACCATAGCAGTTACAGTTCCCCATCTGTCAAACCTCTTAAAAAAAAAAAAAACCCCTTAAAAAAAAAAAAAAAAACAACAAACAAACCTTTGAAAACGATAGAGAGTAGGTATAGAGGGTTTCTATCATTTTCATGGGTTTGTGGTTTTGCAGGGGACCCAACAGTTTTGGAGTTTACAGTTTTCCAACAATTTGGAGAAGTACTAGCTACCTACAGGTAGGTACAGTGACAGTCACGTACTGTGCGTATCTGACTACCTCACGTAAACATGTCATTTATAATATAGCCATATAGGTATTTAATGTATATTATAGCTATATATTTGACAGTGATAAAATATATGAAGAGATATCAAAATGGTTTGAGAGGACATCATCGAAACAATTTCCCTCGTGACAGAATTACAGGGTGTTCGCTGATACTTGCAACGTCCAAAAATGTGCTACGGACTACAGTGTGTTTCTAGATTCCTAAAAGTGTGTCCACACATTTAAATTTATTTATCTATTTTATAAGTTTCCAATTATTGGCTTTCCAGAACAATTCTCTCATTAAATAAATAGTTAACAAATGGTATACCCATCCGTAAAAGCCGGAGCTTGTACCACGGATGGGGATAGTCGATGGCCATCGATTGACATCGATCGCGCGACGACACGCGACGGTCGCCAAATATGTGTTGATAAAGCCCAACACTTGTCCACTATTTATGAAGCTTATCAAAAAAAGGTGTTAGGTATAATAATTTAGGTGTTTTTTGAAAATTCGGCCCTCTCCCCCTTTTTGCCTGCTTTTCTTTTTCTTCTTTTTTTACATACCTATCAGCAGACACAGAGAGCCCTACAGAGCTGATACAGAACATTCAACTTACCCCTACAGAGCTGATACAGAACATTCAACTTACCCCTACAGAGCTGATACAGAACATTCAACTTACCCCTACAGAGCTGATACAGAACATTCAACTTACCCCTACAGAGCTGATACAGAACATTCAACTTACCCCTACAGAGCTGATACAGAACATTCAACTTACCCCTACAGAGCTGATACAGAACATTCAACTTACCCCTACAGAGCTGATACAGAACATTCAACTTACCCCTACAGAGCTGATACAGAACATTCAACTTACCCCTACAGAGCTGATACAGAACATTCAACTTACCCCTACAGAGCTGATACAGAACATTCAACTTACCCCTACAGAGCTGATACAGAACATTCAACTTACCCCTACAGAGCTGATACAGAACATTCAACTTACCCCTACAGAGCTGATACAGAACATTCAACTTACCCCTACAGAGCTGATACAGAACATTCAACTTACCCCTACAGAGCTGATACAGAACATTCAACTTACCCCTACAGAGCTGATACAGAACATTCAACTTACCCCTACAGAGCTGATACAGAACATTCAACTTACCCCTACAGAGCTGATACAGAACATTCAACTTACCCCTACAGAGCTGATACAGAACATTCAACTTACCCCTACAGAGCTGATACAGAACATTCAACTTACCCCTACAGAGCTGATACAGAACATTCAACTTACCCCTACAGAGCTGATACAGAACATTCAACTTACCCCTACAGAGCTGATACAGAACATTCAACTTACCCCTACAGAGCTGATACAGAACATTCAACTTACCCCTACAGAGCTGATACAGAACATTCAACTTACCCCTACAGAGCTGATACAGAACATTCAACTTACCCCTACAGAGCTGATACAGAACATTCAACTTACCCCTACAGAGCTGATACAGAACATTCAACTTACCCCTACAGAGCTGATACAGAACATTCAACTTACCCCTACAGAGCTGATACAGAACATTCAACTTACCCCTACAGAGCTGATACAGAACATTCAACTTACCCCTACAGAGCTGATACAGAACATTCAACTTACCCCTACAGAGCTGATACAGAACATTCAACTTACCCCTACAGAGCTGATACAGAACATTCAACTTACCCCTACAGAGCTGATACAGAACATTCAACTTACCCCTACAGAGCTGATACAGAACATTCAACTTACCCCTACAGAGCTGATACAGAACATTCAACTTACCCCTACAGAGCTGATACAGAACATTCAACTTACCCCTACAGAGCTGATACAGAACATTCAACTTACCCCTACAGAGCTGATACAGAACATTCAACTTACCCCTACAGAGCTGATACAGAACATTCAACTTACCCCTACAGAGCTGATACAGAACATTCAACTTACCCCTACAGAGCTGATACAGAACATTCAACTTACCCCTACAGAGCTGATACAGAACATTCAACTTACCCCTACAGAGCTGATACAGAACATTCAACTTACCCCTACAGAGCTGATACAGAACATTCAACTTACCCCTACAGAGCTGATACAGAACATTCAACTTACCCCTACAGAGCTGATACAGAACATTCAACTTACCCCTACAGAGCTGATACAGAACATTCAACTTACCCCTACAGAGCTGATACAGAACATTCAACTTACCCCTACAGAGCTGATACAGAACATTCAACTTACCCCTACAGAGCTGATACAGAACATTCAACTTACCCCTACAGAGCTGATACAGAACATTCAACTTACCCCTACAGAGCTGATACAGAACATTCAACTTACCCCTACAGAGCTGATACAGAACATTCAACTTACCCCTACAGAGCTGATACAGAACATTCAACTTACCCCTACAGAGCTGATACAGAACATTCAACTTACCCCTACAGAGCTGATACAGAACATTCAACTTACCCCTACAGAGCTGATACAGAACATTCAACTTACCCCTACAGAGCTGATACAGAACATTCAACTTACCCCTACAGAGCTGATACAGAACATTCAACTTACCCCTACAGAGCTGATACAGAACATTCAACTTACCCCTACAGAGCTGATACAGAACATTCAACTTACCCCTACAGAGCTGATACAGAACATTCAACTTACCCCTACAGAGCTGATACAGAACATTCAACTTACCCCTACAGAGCTGATAAAGAACATTCAACTTACCCCTACAGAGCTGATACAGCTGATACAGAACATTCAACTTACCCCTACAGAGCTGATACAGCTGATACAGAACATTCAACTTACCCCTACAGAGCTGATACAGCTGATACAGAACATTCAACTTACCCCTACAGAGCTGATACAGAACATTCAACTTACCCCTACAGAGCTGATACAGAACATTCAACTTACCCCTACAGAGCTGATACAAACCGGCTCCAATGATGGCAAACAGAGCCAGGAGTTTAGCAAACGTGAAGATTATCCTGAACACTGGTTGCCCACTTCACATCCCAACAGTTGATGAACGCCAAGATACCTGACAACAAAAAAGACAATAATTGAGGAGCTGGGCGCAAAAAGGGCGATAAATGAAAATCATCAAACTGAGATATTTAACTTTCAAGTTTTTAATTTTTCATCTAACTGTATGTATTTGGACTTTGGACTGGACCTAAAAATATTCGGACCAAAAATATACCTATAATTAATTATTTATCTCGGTTACCTGTATTTTATTTAAAATTTTCAATTTTTCATCAAAATCCTTGAAAAGTATGTTTACAAAAAACGCTGTAACTCATCGAAAAAAAGTTATCAACGTGAAGATATCCTGAACACTGGTTGCCCACTTCACATCCCAACAGTTGATGAACGCCAAGATACCTGACAACAAAAAACACAATAATTGAGGAGCTGGGTGCAAAAAGGGCAATAAAATCAATAAATGAAAATCATCAAACTGAGATATTTAACTTTCAAGTTTTTAATTTTTCATCTAAATCCTTGAAAAGTATGTTTACAAAAAACGCTGTAACCCATCGAAAAAAAAGTTATCACTGCAGTTCAAACGCTGGGAGGTAGAGCGCACCACGTTCTATTAAAAGAACCGTTTTACGCAAAAAGGGCAAAAAATCCATATTTCCCTTTTTGCACCCAGCTCCTCAATAATTATGTATTTATTATTTATTCAATACTATGAAAAGTCAGCTCCCATTGTGTAATGGTCACTGCGCTCGTCTTGCACGCGGGAGACCCGGGTTTGATTCCCGGAGGGGTCAAAATAATTGTATCATGCAAATGATTGATTCCGTGACTGGCTGTTGCGGGGTCCATTCAGCCTCTTGAGGTAAATGAGTGGCTGTGTAATATAAACGCGCAGAGCGACTGGTGCCATCATGGTAGGTAAACATTAATTAAGTGTTAGGATTATTGAGATACATATGTATGTATTTGTGAGCACCAAAGTTGTGATATAATAACACAAAGAAAAGACTTGTTCCTTTTTTATTAAATAGTGAGGAAAAAGACTTCATATTGGACTTTCGCTTTACTTTCAAGGCACATTTTTTAGATTCTGTTCTTACAAAGAATAATTAATAAAATTAAATTTGTTGAATTAAGTAACCAAGTACTTATTTGGTTTATTAAGTAGATATCAAGTCGGTAATTAAGTCATAAATTAAATGACAATAAGTTGTCAGAGTGTCTGCATTCTTTAGATATAATTTCTGCATTTGTGATCTGTACACAATACTTTCTGCATTTTATAGGCATGATTTTATTTCTGTATTTGATTAAAATTTCTGAATTCTATACCTAGAACTTATTATTTCTACATCCTCCAGATGTTTTCTGCATTTTCCAACATCATTTTTGCATTCTGAAACTTCCAACCCTCTAAGTGACATTCTGTGAGGCCAGCCATACACTATCAGGTAGACCAGACAGGTGTATCTGTTGTCAGGTCTACCTTAAACAAACGTTAATATGAAGGAATGTGCAGTCCCAGTCATCAGTTTCTGTCTAAGTTAACTTTGAATCATACGGTATTACCGAATTCCTGACTTATCCAAAGTTTCGAAGCCCTCGACCCCTGGATTATAAAATTTCTAAACTAACTACCTCGTATGTAAGTAAGTAGGTAGCGTTTAAATGTAGGTATAATGGTATTATCTTATTTATAGACTAATAATTATTATTTATTGATTATAGGTAAATACCTACAGAGGAACATGTAAATTTACACATATTTACCTATACTTACATAGGAACATAGGTGATAAATTTAAATTGAATAGTTTTGTACGGTTTGTATGACTGCAGGTTCCAATTATGATTACTTGATTACCTATAATAATGGGATCTTTATTAATGGGTAGCGATATCGGTGGATTCGGTGGATAAGTAGGTATATTGTTTATGTGTACATGATGGCTTGCTAACGAGCTTAATTATGGGACATGACTACAAGGGTGTAAACGTGAGAAGTTATATGAAATAGTTAGGATGATGAAATTATCACAAGAAGGTTAATGAAGGGTGCGTACCTACCCTTGAAAGTTCCAAGTTGAAAGTCGACATTCGAGATAAGGGCGAGGTCCCACATCAGTGTTGGTGTTATGTTGTTGGTCTATTTTTTTGGTTATAGGTTATAGGTTGCGCGTTGGTCTATTTTCGGCCTCATATGAGTCCAATTTCGGCTTCCTTTTTTTTTTCGTTTTTGGTCATATGTAGGGTAGGTATATGGGTCAATTTTTGGTCTTTCGTTGGTCTATTTTGGCTCAATGTTGGACATTATTAATGATGTGGTATTATATAGTTGTAAATCTGTCTACTGACAGGTATCAATACGTCCTTCTCCAACTCTCTCGACCTTGGCCATCTGCCTTTAGTTGTTCAAAGCTTCTTCATTTTAAAATATCCGTGATCATACCAAATTTTCTTCTTCCTCTCGTTCTTTTACCTTCGATTTTTTTCTCCAATGATTCTTTGTTGTAGACAATCTCTCCGTAAAATATGTCCAAGCCAGCTTGTTTTTCTTTTCCTTATAGTATTTAGTAGGCTCCTTCCTTCTCCAACTCTTCTCAACACTTCTTCACCGACCATTTTTGATGTTTCTACACATAAATAGGTATTTTTAAAAAAGACTGCTTCACCACAAATAAGTATAGATACATTTACGAATTAATTGAATATGGAACTGATGGATGTGTAGAACTGTGTGGGTACCCACGCTAGAATCAAGCCACCAACCTCCAGATCCGAAGTCGGTTATCGACCCCCCCGGGCCCCGTAAGTATTTTGTCAGACCTAGTATTTACCAGCACGCTCGTAAACCATGTTAAAAATTCTTGTTAGTGTTTAATAATTCATAAATCTTGAAATTAATTACCGTGGTAAAAAAAAAAAAACAACTTTTTCGGTGAAAGATCTGTTTATCAATATGGTTTGGTGTGTGTTTAACTTTCCATAAAGTTTGATAGGTCAAGGTACGATGAAACTAGATTGAAGGAGAACTTACGAGTATTGTGAATATGATTAAAAAAAATATATCAGCTGCAGATGGGTATAAATAGCTGCGAACAATATAATAATGGCGAAGTGAGAGAGAGAGAGAGAGAGAGAGAGAGAGAGGGAGAGATAGAGAGAGGTTTTCAAACATATGGGGGGCACTTACTTTCAAGTTTCTCGCTATAATTTGTTAGTCAAGTCAAAAAGTAGTACTTAACACCTCAGGCCAAGTAATTGGTTATTCAATGCAGTACGTACATAAATAGAAGAACTTTAAAAAAAGGCAAAGTCAATGCCTAGAGCTGCAATCTCTAATACGATTCAAGTTTCCAGGTCTGCGTCAGTGATTTTTAAAAATTTGGAGTGGAGACCCTGTTTTCTACTGGGAGTTTAGGGCCAAATCATGAATTTTTTTCAAAAAAAGCATTTTGGCTCAAATGTAAAATGGGTCAAAAAAAGCATTTAAAATGTAAAATGCAAAATGCTTTTTCAAAACCAATTTGAAATGTAAAATGTAAATGTACATTTTACATTTTGCATTTTACATTTTCCATTTTGCATTTTGCGGTTCGCACATCTCTGGTATCAACACGTCCTTCTCCAACTCTCTCGACCTTGGCCATCTGCTTTTAGTTGTTCAAAGCTTCTTCCTTTTGAAATATCCGTGATCATACCCTCTCGTTCTTTTTCTTCTTCTTCTTCTTCTTCTTCTTCTTCTTCCTCTTCTTCTTCTTCTTCCTCTCGTTTTCTTCTTCCTCTCGTTCTTTTACCTTCGATTTTTTCTCCAATGATTCTTTGTTGTAGACAATCTCTCCGTAAAATATGTCCAAGCCAGGTTGTTTTTCTTTTCCTTATGGTATTTAGTATGCTTCTTTCTTCTCCAACTCTTCTTCATTCCGTATTTTAATCCGACCATTTTTGATGTTTCTACACATAAATATTTTTTTAAAAAAAAAGACTGCTTCACCACAAATAAGTAGATACATTTACGAATTAATTGAATATGGAACTGATGGATGTGTAGAACTGTGTGGGTACCCACGCGAATTTAAATAGACCCTCAGCTTCACCACAAAAAAATAAATTCGTGATTTGATCGGATTTTGAAGCTTTATCAATTTTTATAATGGAGCAAACGACTGACAATTCAAGATATACCTAATTGCCCTGACAAACACAGACTTTTTTTGAAATGGAAGACAAGAGAGGGAAAATATTTCTTCCATTAAATCACTCCCTTTTTCCCCTTCCTATCTTTCTTTTTTCCTCCTCCTCTTCTTCTTTTTTTTTCTTCTTCTTGTTCCTTCTAACAGCTTGTCCTTTTCCCACTGCTCCTATTTTTCGTTTTCTTCCTTCCTGTCCTACTTCCTTGGTTCTCCTCCTTCATTTCTCCTTTTTCACTCCGTGATTCTCCTTTTTTTATGCTCGCTCTTTCTCCTAATTCCCGTTCTCTTCCTACTCCTATCCCAGTTTCTCTTTCTTCTTCTTTTTCCTTTTCTATCATCTTCTCCATAATTTTTCCTCTTTCTCATCCTTCCTTCTTATTTTTCTTCTTCCTCCTCCTCCTTCTCTTCTTCTTCCTCTTCTTCTCCTTCTTCTTCTTCCTTCTCCTCTCGTTCTCGGCTCCTCCTCCTCCTCTGCTTCTCCTCCTCCTTCTCCTCCTCCTCGTCCTCCTCCTCCTTTGCTTCTTCTTATCCTCCTCCTCTTCTCTTTCTTCTTCTTGTTCCATCTACTGCTCGTTCTTTTCCACTTCACCTAATACTTTTCCTTTTCTTCTTTCCTCTCCTACTTTTTCATTTCTCCTTTTTCTTTCTGTCTTTCTCCTTTTTCTTATATTCTCGCTCCTTCTCTTCCTACTCATCCTCCTGTTTCTCTTCTTCTTCGTATTCTTCTTTTTCTTTCTCTCCTTCTTCTTCTACTTCTTCTTCTTTCTCCTCCTCTTCTTCCGAGAATTAAAAGACAATAGAAAGAGTCTGACCCCATTAAAAACATGAATTTTATGAAATTCAATATTATGCAAGACAATATTAAAGTTGGAGAAGAGGAGAAATCAAACTAATAAATTCCATTCTTATTGAAGTTCTTTTGCTTCAATTTATTGAAGTGACGTCAATATTTGAAGACTGGAAAATTTTTCAAAAGAAGGAAGCTATTTTTATTTTTATTTTTTTTAAGAGGTCTGATAGAGGGAACTGTGACTGCTAAGGTCTTATCGTCCAGAAATCGAAGAGAGAAGGAAGGCAGGATAGGATGTAGTGAGCACTAAAGTTGTGATAAACCTAATAACACAAAGAAACGGCACTTATTTATTATTATGGTAGGTAGGTAGTAGGTAGATTTGAATAAGTACATGCATTTGCATGTGCTACAGCTGTGAAATGTCTACCTACTTATCCTGTCCACTCAGTTACATTTACAGGTTGGCGTTGACTTAACGATGATAAAGAGTCCAGTATCATCATCATTAGATTCAGGATCAGTGTCCTGAGATATCTCGATATCAGTGGAGTATAGTACTAGTATAGCAGTTCATTATTTGTTTATTTCAGGAGTTTACGTTCAGCCTGGTTAGCTTGCAGGGAAGCTTGTCCCCTAGGTCGTGGGTTCGATTTCCGCCCGGGGCGGATGTCATCCTAAACAGATAATGTTCGTTCTCGATTTCGGGAAAATAAGACCTTAGCAGTTACAGTTCACTCTATCAAACCTCTTTTTTTAAGTTTACGCCACTGCTAAGGTTTTTAGTGACCTTGGGTTTAACTTCAATTTGGCAACAAGTTTTAAGTTTACGCCACTGCTAAGGTTTTTAGTGACCTTGGGTTTAACTTCAATTTAGCAACAAGTTTTAAGTTTACGCCACTGCTAAGGTTTTTAGTGACCCGCCTCCTTACATTAACCTCACCCAACCTGAGTGAGGTCGGGAAAAGCCAGCAGTAGACCATTGCCCGGACGGTCAACCGACCAGATACCAACCACAGCCAAATTTGATTACCTTCAGTAATCTATGGGGGACTGGTGCTACGCCAGCTTTACACTGTTAGTCATACTACACTTTCTGTCTTCTCATTTCGCTGGGATTTCAACCTCCACATACCTAATAAAATCCGCCCCGGGCGGGAATCGAACCCGCGGCCTAGCGCTTACAAGGCAGACGCACTACCAACTAAGCTAACTAGACTGGCTAGGACACAGCTTTACCCGCTTCACCGAGAACGAACATTATCCCATCAGGATAAAATCCGCCCCGGGCGGGAATCGAACCCGCGGCCTAGCGCTTACAAGGCAGACGCACTACCGAATTCTTGACTTATCCAAAGTTTCGAAGCCCTCGACCCCTGGATTATAAAATTTCGAAACTAACTACCTTGTATGTAAGTAAGTAGGTACCGTTTAAATGTAGGTATAATGGTATTATCTTATTTATAGACTAATAATTATTTATTGATTATAGGTAAGTACCTACAGAGGACCATGTAAATTTATATTTACCTATACATAGGAAAATGGGTGATAAATTTAAATTGAATGATTTTGTACGGTTTGTATGACTGCAGGTTCCATCAATTATGATTACTTGATTATACCTATAATAATGGGATCTTTATTAATGGGTGGCAATATCGGTGGATAGGTAGATATATAGTTTATAAGTTTATGTTTGAGTGAACATGATGGCTTACTAACAAGCCTACTCTTATTTATAGACTAATACTAATTATTTATGTATTATAGGTAAGTACCTACAGAGGACCATGTAAATTTATACATATTTACCTATACATAGGAACATTTGGAACATTACATAGGTGATAAATTTAAATTGAATGATTTTGTACGGTTTGTATGACTGCAGGTTCCAATTATGATTACTTGATTACCCATAATAATGGGATCTTTATTAATGGGTAGCGATATCGGTGGATAAGTAGATAATTATAATAGTCTATGACGTTTGTGTTTGAATGAACATGATGGCTTGTTAACGAGCCCAATTATGGGACATGACTACAAGGGTGTAAACGTGAGAAGTTATATGAAATAATTAGGATGATGAAATTATCACAAGAAGGTTAATGAAGGGTGCGTATCTACCCTTGAAAGTTGCAAGTTGAAAGTCGACATTCGAGATAAGGGCGAGGTCCCACATCAGTGTTGGTGTTATGTTGTTGGTCTATTTTTTGGTTATAGGTTGCGCGTTGGTCTATTTTCGGCCTCATATGAGTCCAATTTTGGCTTCTTTTTTTTTCGTTTTTGGTCATATTTATGTAGGGTAGGTATATGGGTCAATTTTCTTCTTCCTCTCGTTCTTTTACCTTCGATTTTTTCTCCCACGATTCTTTGCTGTAGACAATCTCTCCGTAAAATATGTCCAAGCCAGCTTGTTTTTCTCTTTCTTATAGTATTTAGTATGCTTCTTTCTTCTCCAACTCTTCTCAACACTTCTTCAGTCCGTACTTTAAATCCGACCATTTTTGATGTTTCTACACATAAATAGGTATTTTTAAAAAAGACTGCTTCACCACAAATAAGTAGATACATTTACGATTAACCCTTTGAAGCATACCGGTTTCACAGTGTAACCACCTTCTATACTGCGCTGGTCTATTTTTTTGGTTATAGGTTATAGGTTGCGCGTTGGTCTATTTTCGGCCTCATATGAGTCCAATTTCGGCTTCCTTTTTTTTTTCGTTTTTGGTCATATGTAGGGTAGGTATATGGGTCAATTTTTGGTCTTTCGTTGGTCTATTTTGGCTCTCTCTCTCTCTCTCTCTCTCTCTCTCTCTCTCTCTCTCTCTCTCTCTCTCTCTCTCTTTCTCTCTCTTTCTTTCTTTCTTTCTTTAAATGATTTTTGCAGTAAAACTTGCGTTCCTTCAATAATAAAAAAAAGCTTTTGCCAAGGAAAACTTTTGCCTTCGCCAGGGGGGTCTTTTGGCTCAAAAAGGTTGAATACCGCTGACCTGGACAATGTGTATCTATAGCTGTATATGTACTTATTTATGTAGATTCGTCTGTTTATGTACGTTTTCTATTGTGATGACTGATGAGTCTATTTCTCTACCTATTTACTTGATGCAGTCCAATTTAAACCAAGGAATCATACAATGTATAACATGAAGGTACCTAAAATTTTTCTACATAGGTATAGATAGTTATGTACCTACATTCTTCTCCTACTTATTAGCTGAACGACAAAATGAGCAAAAGAAATTAGAGCGCCGCAGGCGAAATTTTTGAAAATTTTGGTCTAAAATCTTGAGAAATCTAAAAGACAATAGAAAGAGTCTGACCCCATTAAAAACATGAATTTTATGAAATTCAATATTATGCAAGACAATATTAAAGTTGGAGAAGAGGAGAAATCAAACTAATAAATTCCATTCTTATTGAAGTTCTTTTGCTTCAATTTATTGAAGTGACGTCAATATTTGAAGACTGGAAAATTTTTCAAAAGAAGGAAGCTATTTTTATTTTTTTTAAGAGGTCTGATAGAGGGAACTGTGACTGCTAAGGTCTTATCGTCCCGAAAACGAAGAGAGAAGGAAGTCAGGATAGGCTGTAGTGAGCACCAAAGTTGTGATAAACCTAATAACACAAAGAAACGGCACTTATTTATTATTATGGTAGGTAGTTAATTATGTTTGTATATAGGTACCTCGATTGAACAAGTATGCATTTAGGTATTATGGTAGGCAGTAGGTAGTTGTTAATAAGTAGGTATGCATTTGCATGTGCTACAGCTGTGAAATGTGTTACATTTACAGGTTGGCGTTGACTTAACAATGATAAACAGTCCAGTATCATCATCATCAGATTCAGGATCAGTGTCCTGAGATATCTCGATATCAGTGGCGTATATAGTACTAGTATAGCAGTCCTTTATTTGTTTATTTCAGGAGTTTACGTTCAGCCTGGTTAGCTTGGAGGGGAGCTTGTCCGCTAGGTCGTGGGTTCGATTTCCGCCCGGGGCGGATGTTATCCTAAACAGATAATGATTTGGGGATAATAAGACCTTAGCAGTTACAGTTTCCTCTATCAGACCTCTTTTTTTTAAGTTTACGCCACTGCTAAGGTTTTTAGTGACCTTGGGTTTAACTTCAATTTGATGGCAACAAGCCACCCGCCTCCTTACATTAACCTCACCCAACCTGAGTGAGGTCGGGAAAAGCCAACAGTAGACGATTGTCCGGACGGTCAACGGACCAGATACCAACCACAGCCAATTTTGATTACCTTCAGTAATCTATGGGGGACTGGTGCTACGCCAGCTTTATACTGTTGGTCATACTACACTTTCTGTCTTCTCATTTCGCTGGGATTTCAACCTCCACATCGATCGATCTCACTCTGGCTAAAGAAATAGCAAAGGTTGAGTGCGAAGGGCATCCACTCGTAAAATTTGTATCCAAAACCAAATGTCGGCCCAAAGCAATCACCCTGGTTAGGACTGACTGAGAGGCTGACGAAAAACACCGACCCCGTCTGTACACGGGAAAAAGCGAAGAAAAATAATAATAATCATGTTTATTTAGTTTCTTCATATATCCCATCGTGTTCCTATAAGTATATATGTAAATACTTTTCAGGAAAGGAAAACTTATGCCTTCGCCAGGGGGGTCTTGGCTCAAAAAGGTTGAATACCGCTGACCTGGACAATGTGTATCTAATATAGCTGTATATGTACTTATTTATGTAGATTGGGGCTGACGAAAAACGCCGACCCCGTCTATACACGGGAAAAGGCGAAGAAAAAGAAGAGGAAGATTCTCGGATTTATTGGATCTTGTCAGACCATTTGAGAGAGAGAGGGAGGGAGAGAGAGAGAGAGAGAGAGAAAAAAACTTAAAGGTTGAAAAAGAAAAATCTAATAATTGAAAACTTCGCTCAATAAGATCATTTTCAGCTATGTCTCTTTTAGTAGCGACCCCCTTGGCTTTATCTCGCGACCCCCCTGGGACTCGCTATCCCCAGGTTGGGAACCCCTTAGTCCAGATGAATAGACTGCGGTCTAAATATTATCCCGAGGGTCCTTGGACAATACAATCACCAAAATTTTCGGTACCTAATTATTCAGAAGCTACGACAGTGAAAAAGAAAGCTCCTTTTTGTGTTCAACCTAACCCAATAATAGTAATCACTGCTCTAAATGCGAAAACTCCTTTTTGCGTTTAACCTATCCCTATAATAACACTGGTCCCTACTCATTTGTGCCAGTTCTTTTGGTAGCGATCACTCTAAAGTTTTAGACTAGGAAGATTCAGCTCTAAGAACATACCTAGTGCTTGTGATGTGTTGATAGAAAGCAGAAAAAAATCAGGTCCCTATCATTTTAAGTGTGGGACCCAATTGGTACTTAGACCCTCACAAACCCGGGACCCAATTGGTAGCAAAAACAGGTTTTGGGACCGAATTGGTTTCCTCCCATCCCGACACCTTGGTAGGTATTTCCTATGTACCTACATAACATAGGCACAGTGCTACATACCTATGTATTTTTGTTATAATCTAACTGACCTAAATAATACCTAAAGCCCAAAATGACCCAATACTTATACTAAAACCAGCTCGGAGTAGCAGTAGGCGCCCACCTGATGACAAAATGGGAAAATGCATTAGGAAGGAATGGAATAGATAGTGTTTCAATGTGTTGAGGCGGTCTGTCCTTGATCTCTTGTGTGCCTCGTCCATTTTAGTTTAGGACCATTGCACTGTGGAATAGATAGTAAATTGACCCTTCTATCTGAAACCTAATACCAAGAAAATTATCTTTTTTTACTTTCCATATCCTATAATAAGGGAGACTTTTTACGTCTCCCATATTACTTACGTTACAAATGTTAGAATACAATCATGTTGTGTATTTTAGTAAAGCTCACAGTAGGTGATATGGGTTGTATCATTATTTGTTCTCTTTATTGAGGATTGATTGAACATTATTATATCCTTTTTTTACTTTATATTACTAAAGTATAACAAAGCTATACCAATAATTAAAAAGTATTGCAATCGGTCCAAATTTTCATAATCGGGAAATGGGTAGAAATATCCGTTTTGGGGTCTTCTGACACCAAAAAGTGTTTTTAGACCATGGTCTGTAGGTACGTATCTTTGGGAACTGTAACCACTGAGGTCTTATGGTCCCGAAATCAAAAAGAGAAGGAGGACAGGATAGGAAAAATCCAGGCCTTCCAAGAACGAACCTTATCTGTTTGGGATAAAATCCACCCCGGCTGGAAATCGAACCCGCGGCCTAGCGCTTACAAGGCAGACGCACTACCAACCAAGCTAACTAGGCTGGCGAGTACGGGAAAATGCTCATCATAATAACTAGGTACCCATTACAATCGAACCTGGATAGTAGTTCGGTCCATTCCTCAAAACACCACTCGGACACTCACCATACTAAACACGCCGGAAATCGTCCACACCACGAGGGCCAGATTCACACTCCCCGTCTCCTTCAGAACACCGGTGGGGCTTACGAATATCCCCGACCCGATAATGCTCCCAACAATAACGGTGATCCCGTTGAGCAGGGTCATCTTTGGCTTGAGGCAGACTGTGTCCTCGGCGCGCGTCTGACCGCCTGGTTCCGCCGTCTCAAAGATGGGAGAGTGCTCGGTGGCCTCCTCCAAGGGGATGTCGGACTCGCGCTTCCCCCCCGCTGAGGACTCTTTGGAGTTCTTGCGACTGACGACCATGGTGGCGGGTGAGATGAGAGGATGTTTGAACTAGGAGGCGAGAGGTTAGGTGACGTTGAAAGGGGTGGAAGGAGCGTTTGAGGATATAGGCTGGCGGAAGACTTGGACTTGGTTTTGGGTGCAGACTGGGTACCTGAAAACAATAAAAAGTATTTGTTTTTTGGTGAATTCATTTGAAGATACGTACAGACCATGGTCTAAAACCACTTTTTTGGTGTCAGAGGACCCCAAAAGGCCCAAAACGGATATTTCTACCCATTTCCAGATTTTGAAAATTTGGACCGAATGCAATACTTTTTCATTATTGGTACAACTTCTTTCCCGATTATGAAAATTTGGACCGATTGCAATACTTTTTAATTATTGGTATAGCTTTGTTATACTTTAGTAATATAAAGTAAAAAAAGGATATAATAATGTTCAATCAATCCTCAATAAAGAGAACAAATAATGATACAACCCATATCACCTACTGTGAGCTTTACTAAAATACACAACATGATTGTATTCTAACATTTGTAACGTAAGTAATATGGGAGACGTAAAAAGTCTCCTTTTTTAGTCATATGTGTGTCAAACCTAAGACCCACATCCTACAATTTCCATCTTTTCAGGAAAAGAAAAGGCCATAACTCAAAGGAGTCGTGATCTCGTGAGTACCATCAATACCAACAGGTAACTCAATCCAGCCAGCCTACTTGGAATTGGAAGGTCGGTCTGCCTTGTAAGAGCTAGGTCGCGGGTTCAATATCCGCCCGGGGCGGATTTTATACTGAACACAAAGAGTTCGTTCTCGGAACAGCTGTCTTTTTTTTATCCTTTCCTCCTCCTCCTCCTCCTTATCGATTTCAGTAAGGTAAGACCTTCGCTGTTACCTACAGTTCCCTCTGTTTAACAATCAAAAAAGTTGGTAGAAAATCAATCGGTTGGTACCTATAGGCCGGAAAAAAAACTTTGACCTTACCAGGAATCGATCCTGGGACAGCTATGTTATAGTGTAGGCTACAAAGATTGTCATTAATACCTACGGTGGATAGGTAAGTAGGTAGATTCTTATCTATCAAACCTAAAACCGTGAACAAACACGAAAATAAAATTGTAAACCCATCACCGAAAAACCTCAAACTAAAACCTACACCATAATTATGTGGGGTACATAACTATTAGGTATCTATCTGGCTAACTTGGTACCAACTTCAAATAGACGTTATGGTTCAGTATATCCTTCGACCTAGGAACCTGCGAGTACCTAACCTATCTAATACATTACAATTTAATACAACCTATACAATAGGTATAATACAATAGATCCGTTGCGCTTACTCGGGTGATGTTTCAAAGTCATAGAGCAGGAAAAATGAGGACCAACGGAATTTTTCTTTTTCTTCTAGGTACGACTTCTAGATCCCGAGATAAATCGATTAAAAAAATTCCGGTAAATCGTGAACTTGGAAGTGTGATCCGCCGGACGAAAGCGTGCGTCTGCTCGCCGTATGCTGTATTTGTAAGTAGTTTTTGTGTTCTACCTAACCCTTTCTATTTAATGAGTTTCCTTCTAAGACGCTACTTTATGCGCTCAAGTCGTTACTTCGAACTTGAAGGATGTGTCATTCAGTCGTATGCTGTATTTGTAAGTAGTTTTTGCATGCTACCTAACCCTATATAGGGTAAGTGTACCATTTATTCGCCCACCTAAAAAACGTACCATTTATTGGCCCACCTGCCCACATTTATTTTTCTAATTTTTGTTTTTATGACTACAATTTTAAAATACTACTGGTTTGATAGCATTCTTTAAGCCCTTTCTTTTGATAAAATTGGATCTTGAGTTCCTCGAATTCAGACTTATGTGACGTAGACCCACAGGTGGGCCAATAAATGGTACGTTTTTTAGGTGGGCGAATAAAAATGGTACACTTACCCTATTTTATGATTTAGAATTTCCTCGCTGATCGTAATAAGAGTTTCTTCCCCGATTTTTTTCCCCTTCTAGTAGGTAAATAATTGTTTATTTTTCATCAAACTGGGACTATGATAATAAATGGTACTGGAAAAAAGTCCGTTTACCATCGTTCTATAGAATCTATCGTATTATTTCTCCCCAACTTTGTTTGTTCTCATTTATTTTTCCTAATTGATTGTCAATATTGATACCTCATTATTTTCCTGTGTAACCTTTATGCTTTAAGTATTATAAGCCCTTTTCTTTCTCTCTATCTCTCCCTTATCCTCCACCCTCTCTCATCTCTATTTCTCCCCTTCTTCTTCTTCTTCTTCTTCTTTCATGCCTCTATTTATCTTCGTTTGTTCTCTTTTCATTTTCCCAACGTTCTTTTTCTTGTCTCCTTTTCTTCTTCTTGTGCTTTTTCCTCTCCTCCTTCTTCTCCTCCTCCTCTTTCTTCTCCTCCTCCTCTTTCAGTGCTCTCTTGAGACCAGTATGTAACAAACAAATAATTGTAAGAATTCTACCATTGTTTGTTGAGTGGCAAGTGTCAACCTCTTGGGGAATGAGACAATTGATGAAAAGAGAGAAAGATAAATAGAGAGAGAGAGAGAGAGGAGGGAGGGAGAGAGAGAGAGAGAGGGGGAGAGAGAGGGGAGAGGGAAGAAGAGAAGTTGTATGCAGTTTTGTTCCAAGTTTTGATGTTTTATCGTGTTCATCAAATCTCTCTCCCTCCCTTTCTCTCTCTCTCATCTCTATTTTCTTCCCTCCTCTTCCTTCCTCTTCTTTTTCTTTTTCATCATCTTCTTCTCCTCTCTTCTCTTTTTCTCTCAAGAGAGAAATGACAATTGAAGACGAGAGAAAAATTGAAAAATACCCATAAACTTTCATATCTCCCTCTTCCTCTCTATTTACCATTGTCTTCTCCTCTTCCTTCTTCTTCTTCTCCTCCTTCTTCTCCTCCTCTTCTTCTTCGTCTTCTCTCTTCTTCTTCTGCATTGCACGACCTCATTGTCATCTCAATGTTGTATTGTCTGGGTAAACTTTCGTTTTCAGGGATTCCCAAAATGTGGAGACAAAAACTAGGTCTTGGTGGTTTTTTTTTTTTTTTTTTTTTTTTTTTTTGG
>NW_007379132.1:3913-18301 GCF_000475195.1 Diaphorina citri | reverse complement strand
GTTTGTTTTTTTTTGAGACAGCACAAAAGAAGGGATCAGCTAAAAAAAACCCCATCATATCGAGGGAAAAAAAAATCATGAAAAGCATGGTCGATATTCTCCAACCCTTAAATGAGATGTTTTTTCATGTGGAGACATCTGAAAAGTGAGTTAAGTTTAGTACAAAAAAGAACTACCTACGTACCTACTCTTGCCAATATAGAATATACTGTGAGTGAGAATTGACTGAATAGTCCTCTGAACTCTGAAAGAGTAGCTCATCTTTTAATGCCTCATTTGAAACTCGTGTAAAAGGGTTATGAGTCATAACTCTTTTACACAAGTTTGAGACCCACTGAATTCTCCAACTATCGAGTAAGCTATTGTCTAAGGAAAAGTTTGTTAACTAGGTTTCTGTTCTTTACACTTTTAGGGTAAGTGTACCATTTATTCGCCCACTTAAAAAACGTACCATTTATTGGCCCACCTGCCCACATATATTTTTCTAATTTTTGTTTTTATGACTATAATTTTTGAATAGCACTGGTTCGATAGCAGTCTTTAAGCCCTTTCTTTTGATGAAATTGGATCTTGAAAAAAATCGTCCAGTCCAGACTTATGTGGCGTATGGTACAGGTAGGCCAATAAATGGTACGTTTTTTAGGTGGGCGAATAAATGGTACACTTACCCTACTTTATCTTCAGTGACAACATATTCAACAGGAACTCAAATGAGTTTTCATGTTTGAACTCGAGTAGTTTCTATCTAGGTTGTCTGTCAGTCAGTTGTTGTAGTGGTTGTTGTTGTTGTTGTTGTTGTCGATCTTTGCTCGGAACATTTGATGTGACGTCATCGTGTACGGGAGCGTATGCCGTGACGTCAAAGTTCACGATTTACCGGTATTTTTTGATTTATTGAATAAATTTATCTCGGGATCTAGAAGTCGTAGAAGAAAAAGAAAAATTCCGTTGGTCCTCATTTTTCTTGCTCTATGACTTTGAAACATCACCCAAGCAAGTGCAACTGATCTATTCCGTTCCATTTTTTATTCTCAATCATTTCCTCATTCCTTCATCTTTTTCTTTTCTCTTTGTATTTTTTAATATTGTATTTTTAATTTCCTCAGTTCTTTTTACCTTCATCTTCCTAACTATATTTTATTTCATTATTATTATTAAAAAATGAAAATTTACAGGTATATCTAGGTAGGTAGGTACATTGAAGAAGCAATAAAATATAGAAATGAAAACTATACAAACGTTAAAAAGAAAAAGTAAAATTATAAAAATAGTTTTGATATGTATATGACTGCCAAGATCTTATCGTTCCAAAATCGAAGAGGAGGAGGAGAGAGATGGTCGTTCCGAGAACGAAATAAAAATATGAAAAGTACAGTTAACTAGAAAAACAAAGACAGTACCTACCTACCTAAAGACAACAACCAAAGGTTTTGAAAACACTTTTTAACAAACGTAGAATATCTAGATTCCAGAAACATTTTTTCCAAAACATTCACAAAAGGGATGAAGCATGAAAATGCAGAAACCGTCCCAAATTTCGTGCACTCTGGTGTATATTTTCTGCTATTCGCCACATTTACACTGTTGGGGAAGTGTTTGTGGTGATGATTGAGGCGGTGGAGGTGGTTGTGGTTGTGGAGGTGATGGTATTTAGATAGGTATTTATTTTTTATTTGCTATACCAATTCTCTCACAAGCACATTAAACATAGAGCTGAATCCTCCTCTAAAACTAGTCGTACTTGGAACGCCATGGCAGATGACGAAAAAAACCACTACCGGGAAATGACCAAACTGGCGGGCCCAGCCAGAAGAGCCACTGGACGGAAATCCAAAAGGAAACAGCTTAGGATAAAAATGCCACAGATGGAAGAGAGAAAACCAAGGCGGGCCCAGCCAGAAGAGCCACTGGACGGAAATCCAAAAGGAAACAGCTTAGGATAAAAATGCCACAGATGGAAGAGAGAAAACCAGAAGACATAGCCTGTCAACTCCCAGACCGAGTTAGAAAACACGAGCAGACTAGAAAAGAAAAAGCGCTCAAAATGAAAATCCCGTCGAGGGAAGAGGGAAAAGACATTGCGTGTCAACTGCCGGAACGAGTGAGAAAAAACAAACGAACTGAAGGAACAGATGAATGTCAAAGTCAAATAACAGCGAGTGGAACCACTAGTGAAACATACCACACAGCACCGGACGACAAATATAATCTTACACTTAAAATCGCTAGCCTAGTTAGCTTGAAGGGTAGAGTGACTGCCTTGTAAGCTCTGGGTCACTGGTTCGATTTCCGCCCGGGGCGGATTTTATTCTAAACAGATAATGTTCGTTTTCGGAACGGTTGACTTTCTCCTATCCTGTCTTCCTTCTCTCTTCGATTTTGGGACGATAAGACCTTAGCAGTTACAGTCCCTTCTATCAGACGTCTCGTCTTAAAACAAAGTTAATCTGATTTCTGCTTAGCTAAATTTTTATACACAATGTAAATTCAACCAAGCAGATTTCCTTAATCCAATCTTTAATCTCAAACTATAAAACAAGAACAACATTAAAAAAAAAAAAAAATAGATAATACCCATTGCCTTTTATTAGTAAGAAATAGTAAGAAAATCGAGGTGTTTTTCCTAAAATTCCTTTCAACTAATAGAATAAAGAATGACATTAATGTTAAGTGTACTTACACCACCCTGTAGCTGATATGGACCAAAGACACATCCTTCTGAAACCCCCTGTATTATTATTATTATTATTATTATTATTCCCTGTAAATTGAGAGGAGTAGATAACTAGAAAATGAATGTCCCTTACTCCAAAAATCTGTGGTATGAAAGATAAAAGTCGACACACTCTCTTTCCTTTTCACTTTCTGATTCGCCGAAAGCGACGGAGCTTTCTGGGAAAAAGACGCTACGAGACCAGTCAAACGGAAGACACTTGTGAAACTTACGGGAGTTCTGAAACTCATGAGTCAATCACTACGGGTCCGACTTCAGAGTGTGAGGAGACAAGTCAAACCCAAGAAACAACATGCGATACAGGCGACCAGACATACAGCGAGACCACAGAACCTTCCATAACAAGCAAGGAATCGTCCGTAACCACCACAGAACCTTCAATAACCAGCAAGGAACCGTCCGTAACCACCACAGAACCTTCAATAACCAGCAAGGAACCGAGTGTTACCACCACAGAACCTTCCATAGCCAGTAAAGAATCTTCCGAAATTACTACAGAAGTCTCAGGAACCACCACGGAATCTTGCGCAACCACAGAGCCCTCAACCACCGCGTCGCATAAAAGACGAAAATTTTCGTGAAAAGGAGATTTCGCAACAAAAGATGTTGATTTTGTTGTTGTTGTTGTTGTTGTTGTTGTTGTTGTTGTTGTTGTTGATGTTGAAATACAATCCCCCCCTAACTAAACCCCTTTAGTCCCAACCCTCTCTGGTCCTTCGTAATTATTTTTCATAGTGGATACTCTGAGTCGGTGAGAAGAAGGAGGAGGAGGAAGAAGAAGGAGGAGGAGGCGAGGAGGAGCAGGAGGAGGAGAAGGAGAAGAAGAAAAAGAAGAAGAAGAAGAAGAAAAAGAAGAAGAAGAAGAAGAAGAAGAAGAAGAAGAAGAAAAAGAAGATGATGAAGGAGGAGAAGAAGAAGAAGGAGAAGAATTGAAATTGAATTGAAAATTATTCCATTTATTTTTTTAAATTTAGGATATAAGCGAAAAAGAAGAGGAAGAAGATTCAGTTTAAGTTACGACTTGATACCTCACCTATGGGTTAAAGTTATTTAAAAATATTAAAAATTATGTAAAGATAACGAAAATAAAAAGCCCCATTTTATTTTTCCGTTTAATATTAAAGCACAAATAAAATATACAAGTTTAAAACCCCCTCTTGTATTAAAATCTCATATATGATACAATGGATACACGTTCCGGTTTTGATCTTATCCGACTCGAGTTTCGTCCATCTCCGTGGACTTTTTCAAGGAAACTTTCGTTACCTATTTCATAATTTTATAACCTAGGATGTCTAATATAAACATATTTAATAACACCAGCTTGTTTCCAAGAAGTCCGCCATGTTTTCGGTCTCCAAGTAATGTAAAAAAAGAAGAAGAGGAAGAAGACAAAAACAAAGAAGAAAAAGAGGATCCATTACTGTTTGGTACACACTGTATACCAGCATAATAAAGATAATAATAGAAAATACCCCCTCTCCTTCTCTCTCTCTCTTCCCTTTCTATCCTTTTCTTCTCCCATAGTCTAAATGCAACAGTTTGTAACACGAGTGAGAGCGAGAAAGAGAGAGAGAGATTGTCGGGAAAAGGGACAGATTGAAGATGAATAGGGGATGTGAGAGAGAGAGAAAAAAAAGGTAGAAAAACAATACAAGTGAGAGAGATAGAGAGAGGGAAAGGGAGAGAGAGAGAGAGACGGAGGGAGAGAGAGAGAATGTGTCTTGTGAAATGAAAATTTATCTTTTTGTCGCTAACACATTTGTTTTCACCTCTCTCTCTCTTTCTTTCTCTTTCTCACTCTCTCTATTTCTTTCTTGCTCACTCTCTCACTCTCTTTATTTGTCTTTCCCTCTCTCTCCCTTCCTTTTTCGTTTTCTCTATTTTTCTTGCTCAATGTACCTCTTTGTTCTTTGTTTATTTTTCTTTCACTTCACAAACTCTACATGTTGATTTCCATTCTCTCTCTCTCCTTCTTCTCCTACTCCTCCTCCTCCTCTTCTCCTACTCCTCCTCCTTCTTCTCCTCCTTCTCCTCCTCCTTCTTCTCCTACTCCTCCTCCTTCTTCTCCTCCTTCTCCTCCTCCTTCTTCTCCTCCTTCTTCTCCTACTCCTCCTCCTCCTTCTTCTCCTCCTTCTCCTCCTCCTTCTTCTTTCGTTGGTCTATTTTGGCTCAATGTTGGACATTATTAATGATGTGGTATTATATAGTTGTAAATCTGTCTACTGACAGGTATCAATACGTCCTTCTCCAACTCTCTCGACCTTGGCCATCTGCCTTTAGTTGTTCAAAGCTTCTTCATTTTAAAATATCCGTGATCATACCAAATTTTCTTCTTCCTCTCGTTCTTTTACCTTCGATTTTTTTCTCCAATGATTCTTTGTTGTAGACAATCTCTCCGTAAAATATGTCCAAGCCAGCTTGTTTTTCTTTTCCTTATAGTATTTAGTAGGCTCCTTCCTTCTCCAACTCTTCTCAACACTTCTTCACCGACCATTTTTGATGTTTCTACACATAAATAGGTATTTTTAAAAAAGACTGCTTCACCACAAATAAGTATAGATACATTTACGAATTAATTGAATATGGAACTGATGGATGTGTAGAACTGTGTGGGTACCCACGCGAATTTAATAGACTCTCAGCTTCACCACAAATAGGTAAATTCGTGAAATGTGGCGATTAGTTCATTGTAGCTAAAAGGTAAATTGTAGCATTCTGCCTCAGTGTTATTTGGCGGTAATAATAAAGGTTCCACCCTGAGTGCGCCAATGCACTTTTTGGGTACTTTTACATCGGAATAGGACTCTATCTCGAAAAAAAATTTCATTTGGTTGTGCCCCATTTGTGTTAAAAACCATGTAGGTAATAAATAGGGCGCTGTTGCTTCTCTCCAGACAGGTGTCAGAAATACTTATAATTAAAAGCATAACTTCTCATTACTTTATCTCTGACGTAATAGGACACGTCCCTCCTAAATTTCAGTTTTTAAAATTTACCCTGATTCCCTGATACCTGGATGAAGAAAAAGACACCTCCCCCCTAAATTTAAGTTTTTAAAATTTCCCCATGACCCGAAAAAAGGAAAAAAAAAAAAAAAAAAAAAAAAAAAAAAGAAATGTTCAAAAACTTAAGGAGGCAGAGGCACTAATTAACTAGGTAATTATCTAATTAAAAAAAATCTGGTGTCTGGTGTGAACATCACACGACACGGACCAATGGCTGAAACTTTGGATTCAGGCTCTAGGGACCTCAAAACGTGTTTTGGCACTAAAAACCAACCATCGAAAATTTGACCCAATTACATTACTTTCCTTCCTATAGGATAAGGAAAGTAAAAAGAGGCCTTAGCCCCTTTAGCCGTTCAACGCGACGTGATATTATGATGAATGTAATTCAAATAGAATAGAATGTAATAGAATATGCCTTCTTTATCCTGCTCAAACTCAAATGAGACTAAAAAGTCCCGCAGTCTAAATTGCTTAGGTACAGTGATTTTATAATTAAAACAACCTCATTTTATTATTTTTATCTAAAAAGAATAAAAATACTAGTAATAATAATACCCACATTAATATTCAGGACAGTATTTAAGTTTGTACAAGGCAACTAATTAGAGCGGAGAAAAAATGAAAAAAAAAAAAAACTTTCCAACATTTCTCGGTGGTATACTTAAAAAAAAAAAAAAAAAAAAAAAAAAAAAATTTCCCAAAATTTCCGGGGGTTTTTTTAAAAAAAAAAAAAAAAAAAAAAAAAAAACATAGGTAGGTACCTACTTACAACATAATTTTTATGTAAAAAAAAATAAAAAAAAATAATAATACAAATTTATCTACCTACCTAATTGAAAAAAAAATGAAGTAGGTTTTCTATTAATATTCAAGTTTTAGCTCAACAATTTTAGTACGCTGTCAAACTGATTTGTGACTTGGTGGGGCGGAGCGCTACCGCACTTCTTAATTTGAGTGGTCCGGTGCCAAACTTGCCTCACCCTCAGTTTCTTCAAATTGAGATAATGAGACCTAAATTTTAAAACCCTGAAAATGAGGAATATTATTCCTAGGCAGCCTGTTAAATTTAATCTCGAAAAAATGGTCTTGTTTTCTAGATTTTTAAAGAGCAAAGTAAAAAATAATAATACATAATAAGCTTATTTTTACTTTTTATTACAATTATTTGTTTGTTACATACTGGTCTCAAGAGAGCACTGAAAGAGAAGGAGGAGGAGGAGGAGAAGAAGAAGAAGAAGAAGAAGAAGAAGAAGAAGAAGAAGAAGAGGAAAAAGCACAAGAAGAAGAAAAGGAGACAAGAAAAAGAACGCTAGGAAAATGAAAAGAGAACAAACGAGGCTAAATAGAGGCATGAAAGAAGAAGAAGGAGAGAAATAGAGATGAGAGAGGGAGGAGGATAAGGGAGAGATAGAGAGAAAGAAAAGGGCTTATAATACATAAAGCATAGAGGTTACACAGGAAAATAATGAGGTATCAATATTGACAATCAATTAGGAAAAATAAATGAGAACAAACAAAGTTGGGGAGAAATAATACGATAGATTCTATAGAACGATGGTAAATGGACTTTTTTCCAGTAGGTACCATTTACTATCATAGTCCCAGTTTGATGAAAAATAAACAATAATTTACCTTCTAGAAGGGAAAAAAAGTCGGCGAAGAAACTCTTATTTTGATCAGCGAGGAAATTCTAAATCATAAAATAAATAGGGTTAGGTAGCATGCAAAAACTACTTTCAAATACAGCATACGACTGGATGACACATCCTTCAAGTTCGAAGTAACGACTTGAGCGCATAAATTAGCGTCTTAGGAGGAAACTCATACTCCTATCCTGTCTTCCTTCTCTCTTCGATTTCGAGACGATAAGACCATAGCAGTTACAGTTCCCTCTGTCAAACCTCTTAAAAAAAAGAGAATGTTTTTATTTGTAAAACTCTGATCACACATAGTCGACGAAGATCGAAATCTTGAACTCCGTTGTACAAGTCTACTGTGATACCCACTAGACCCCGGAACCCTGCTTTCTTTGAATTTTAGACTTATTTGGAAATTGGACCCGTGATGGTGCGAAATGAATGCTATAAATATGGATATCATGTTTGCGAGTAAATAGGCAATAAAAAAACAATGTGTGTAAAAAATGCCTATCAATAGTCCCATCGGTTACAACTTACAACCTATATGATATGAATATCTCTCAAACACTATTCTCAATGGAAAAGAATTTTTATATACTTATATTTATACTTATACTTATATTTATACTTATACTTATATTTATACTTATACTTATATTTATACTTATACTTATATTTATACTTATACTTATATTTATACTTATACTTATATTTATACTTATACTTATATTTATACTTATACTTATATTTATACTTATACTTATATTTATACTTATACTTATATTTATACTTATACTTATATTTATACTTATACTTATATTTATACTTATACTTATATTTATACTTATACTTATATTTATACTTATACTTATATTTATACTTATACTTATATTTATATTTATACCAGTTATACAGTGACGACAAACCTTTATCAAACAACCATTAAAAGTCACAGTAATGTTTCCTATAGTGTGTCCAGATCAATGTGACAGCAAAATAAATAGGCATTGTTGTCAAACATGTCACATGTGCAATGGTAGAGAATCTTTAAAACTTGCAATGGAACAATAAGTTGAAAAATTCTCATGTGGCACTTTTAGGCTGAACACCCTGTATACCAGACACATGCCTTGGAGTTATTGCTCAAATTTGCCCAATTTAAAATTCAACTCCATTTCATCATAATAACCTAATATGAATCCCTTGAGAATGTAACACAAGTATAGGAACAGGATGTAACACAAGTATAGGAACAATATTTTAGGAATATAATGTGAATCCATTAGAATACAGGTTGGCTCAGAAGTACTTATTATTATTATTATTATTATTATTATTATTATATAGGCATAATTTTTACTTTCTACATATTACCTACATTTTAAAAAAGACCCAAAAAAGACAACTAAGACCCAAAGTTGTGACTTTTGCTGAAAAATGAAAAGCTCATCCCTAAATAGGGGAATTTCGCTAGAAATATTGGAATGAGTCTACAATGTTAGGAATAAGTAAGTATGTGCTCACTGCTCACTCCCATTTAACCACGTGTAAAAATATTTGATCGTTCGTTGAACACGCTGTGACTGGAGCGTGAACTGAACGGATAGTGGAAATTAAAGTCTAAAGTTGAAATCGGGCTCTAGATTTCCGAAGGGAGTCGACTGTTTTCGTAAACCATCGACCGTTTTCGTAGAAAATCGGCCGTTTTCATATTATACAGTCGAACATTTTCGTAGACAATCAACCGTTTTTCGTAAATATTTGTTTTCGTAAACCATCGGCTGTTTTCGCAGACAATCAGGTATTCTCGCAGACAATCGACCGTTTTCGTCGACAGTCGGGTATTCTCGCAGACAATCGACCGTTTTCGTCGACAGTCGGGTATTCTCGCAGACAATAGACCGTTTTCGTGGACAGTCGGGTATTCTCGCAGACAATCGACCGTTTTCGTCGACAATCGGGTATTCTCGCAGACAATCGACCGTTTTCGTCGACAGTCGGGTATTCTCGAAGACAATTGATATTTTCGTAGACAATCGGGTGTTCCATTACTTTCCCAACACCCTGTCTAGTCTGTCTAAAGGCAGACAGGATTTGACCTTTACAAAAGTAAGTACCTTTCCTACTCATCACTTTAATAATGATAGTAATACTTAAAATGATAATAATAATCCTTAATAATGATAATGATAATAATCATAATCCTTAAATTGATAATGATGAAAATTCTTCCATTTTATTTTATTATTCATGAACTTTTCAACTTTTTAATTTCTGTTTTGAAGGATCCTATTATTATTATCCTACTCCTTCTTCCCTTTTCCCTCTTCCTTCCTCACATTTTCTCTCACCTTTCCGTTTTTTTCCTCCTCTTTCTCCTCCTCCTTCCTCCTCCTCCTTCTCTTTCTCCTCCTCTTTCCTGTCTCCACTCCGATCGATTTCGAAACCTGAAGCCAAAAAGAAAAAAAAAAAAAAAAAACCGACCCGGAGCCCGGCCGTTTCGAAACCGGAAGCCAAAAAAAAAAAAAAAAAAAAAACGCGACCTGATGCCTGTCAGATTAGGCAGGTATCGTGGGAATTTCGAGTAGATTTTAATCTGAAAATATAAAATTTAAATAATGATAAAGTGGATTAAATATTGCCCCTTTTTTATTACAGGTAGAGTTCCCGCCCTTCATCCTTTTTTATATTGATATTGTATTGATATTTATATTGATATAGGTTGTGTGATATATAGTTATATTGATAAAAATAGGTTAATTCCCGGCCTTAGGGTTTTATTTTGATAAAAAGCTTAATTCCCGGCCTTAGGTTATTAAATTTTGAAAATATCGCGGTTGCAACCATGATTCCTGGCCTAAAGCTTTGGGGTTTTCCACTGGTTTTTCACTTCCTGTTTTTTTTTTTTTTTTTTTTTTAAATTTAATTTAATTTTCAAATGAAAAGGTTTTTAAAAAAGGTTGATTCCCTCATTCCCTGCCTCTCTTTCTTTCCCTTTGTATTGCAGTTCAAACTATGCACATTTTTTGCAAATTCCCTTTTCTTTATCCTCCCCTTTTACCATCACTTCCTTCTCTACCTCCTTCCTTTTCCTCATCTCTCTCCCTCTTTCTCTTTTCTATAGTGCAATTTCTTACACGTAAAACTGTTTTCCTTCCCTTTCCCTCTCCCTCCTCTTTTTCACTTTTCTCTCTCCTCCATAAGTTCCTTATTTCTCGTTCGTGTATTATTTCTCTCTCTCTCTCTCTCTCTCTCTCTCTCATCTCTATCTCATCTCTCTCTATCTATCTCTCTCTCTCTTTCTCTCTCTCTCTCTCTACCTCTCTCTCACTCTCTCTCTATCTCATCTCTCTTTCTACCCCTCCACTCTTCAGGTCTATTAGTTGAATTTCATATTCTTCGCTTTCAATTACCCTCGTCGCGTGAGGAAGTTAATCACAGGTATTTCCTGCCGAGAGCGAAATGAGAAATCATTCAGGAGGATCGCACATTGCTTTCCCATTTTTACTTTCCTTATCCTATTGGTCAGTTTTTAGTGTCAAAACACGTTTTGAGGTCCCTAGGGCCTAAATCCAAAGTTTCAGCCATTGGTCCGTGTGTCTGTCTGTCTGTAAACAAAATATCTCGAGAACGGTGAGAGCTAGAGACTTGAAATTTGGTATGTGGCTGTTAAATGTGACAAGGATGCGACACAAAACTTTTGGTTAAGACCGGTGCAACGGTTTGGCATTTTACCGCTTTTTGGCGGTTTTCGGTGTAATTTAACAATATCTCGGGAACGGTATAAGCTAAAGACTTGAAATTTTACCGCTTTTTGGCGGTTTTCGGTGTAATTTAACAATATCTCGGGAACGGTATAAGCTAGAGACTTGAAATTTGTTATGTAGATCACAATTTATTCTTTGCTCCCCGTTTCACTTATTTACTGGGGAAGTTAATCACAGGTATTTCCTGCTGTGAACGAAATTTTGAAATCAGAACTCACTTCCTGTACTTCAAGAATAGCACAATACTCTATCAAAAATGTGGAATAGTATAGAATAGAATAGCAGAGAATAGAACAGAAAAAATAGAATAGAATAATTGAAAATACATTGTTTATCCTGCTCGAATAAGATTGAAAAGTTCCTTTACCTCCTCAAATGATAAATACATCTAGGGATTCTAGGGGATATTTAGATATTTTCTGCTAATTTTCCAGTTTATTCCTTGCTTCCACTTGTTATCTTTTTGTGAGGAAGTTAATTACAGGTGTATCCTGGAGTGAACGAATTTCAGAATGAAAGTTTTACTACAACTAGAAGAACAGCACAAATCTTCCCAATTCGAAAATGATGTTGTTGAACTTTTTAATGAAATACGTCAAACGGTTTGTGTCAGATTTCAACACTTTAGGTTAAGTTTTATACTTTACACTTTACAGTATACTTTACAATTTGTTAATAGACATAGTTGGGGAAACGGTGCAATGCGAGGTGCATAAAAATATCAGACCCCCAGGGAAAAGTACCTACCTACATACAGTCATATGTCCCATAATTTTCTCCTTCTTCTATCTCCTCCTTCTCCTCGCTCTCCTCCTTCTCCTCCCTCTTTTTATTTATTTATTTTCTCATACATAGGGTAAGTGTACCATTTATTCGCCCACAAAACGTACCATTTATTGGCCCACCTGCCCACATTTATTTTTCTAATTTTCGTTTTTATGACTACAATTTTTGAATAGCACTGGTTCGAAAGCAGTCTTTAAGCCCTTTCTTTTGATGAAATTGGATATTGAAAAAGTTTGTCCAGCTCAGACTTATGTGGCGTATGGTACAGGTGGGCCAATAAATGGTACGTTTTTTAGGTGGGCGAATAAATGGTACACTTACCCTAACTATGTACGTATCTAGGTTAGAGGAATGTGCCCTACTTACGTCAGTGCGGGCTGTATATCGCCAATTTATCTTGGAACTGTATGGTGCATAAAAAAAAGAAAATAAATAAAAATAAAATAATAACACATAATAAAAAATCTATTCGTTTCCCTCAAACCCCATTCGTTCATTCATTGTTTGTCTCCTCCATCCTTTGTTATTTTTTTCGCATTCCTACACTTCCTTTTCCAACCCTTTCCTAATCCTTTTTTACTTTTCTTTACCTACCAGAAAAGGTTTTTTCAAAAAAAAAAAGTAAAGAGAGTAGAAGAGGAGAAGAAGAAGAAGAAGAAGAAGAAGAAGAAGAAGAAGAAGAAGAAGCTGGAGGAGGAGGAGAAAAATAAAAAAAAACATGGCTGAAATGTTTTCTTACACATTCATAAGATGTAAGAAGTTAAGGGGGGGTTCTTACACTTGAATTGCCTTTATTGGAAATAATAATATTGGGGTTTTGCGTCCTTCCATTTTTTTTTTTAACTTTCCATTTTTTTTTTTCAACTTGGGAGCGGCGACAGCACATTAAATACACCAGTTCCCAATAAACCACTGAAGTTAAACAACGTTCCTCTTGGTTAAATAAAGCACTACTTATACTTATATTTATACTTATATTTATACTTATACTTATATTTATACTTATACTTATACTTATATTCATACTTATACTTATACTTATATTTATATTTATACTTATATTTATACCAGTTATACAGTGACGACAAACCTTTATCAAACAACCATTAAAAGTCACAGTAATGTTTCCTATAGTGTGTCCAGATCAATGTGACAGCAAAACTTATACTTTACTTATATTTATACTTATATTATACTTATATCATACTTTACTTAGTACTTATATTTAATTATCTTATATTTATAAGTTATAGCAGTGACCGACAAAACCATTTATCAAACATACCATTAAAAGTCACAGTAATGTTTCCTATAGTGTGTCCAGATCAATGTGACAGCAAAAAAAATACAGGCATTGTTGCCAAACATGTCACATGGTGGCAAATGGTAGAGAATCTTTAAAATTGCAATGAACAAATAAGGTGAAAATTTGCTCTCAATTTAAAAGTTCAACTCCATTTCATCCATAACAACCTTCTCATTGTGGCACTTTTCTTAGGCTTGGAACACTCTGTATACCGACATCATAGCCTTGGAGTTAGTATTGCTCAAATTGCCCAGAATTTAAAATTCAACTCCAGTTTCAATCATAATAACTCTCATTGAATCCCTTGAGAAACAGGATGTACACATAGTATATGGAACAATATTTTAGAATATATGATGTAAATCCCCTTGGAGAATACAGGTGATGTAACACAAGTATAGGAACAATATTTTAGGAATATAATGGAATCCCCTTGAGAATGACAGGATGTAACACAGGTATGAGGAACAATATTTTAGAATATAGATGTGAATTCCCTGATGAGATACAGGATGTAACACAAGTGTTAGAACAATATTTTAGGAATATTAATATTGAATCCCATTAGAAGAATACCTTTGGCTCAGAAGTACAATATAGGCATAATTTTTACTTTCTATTATACATTTTTATTTTTTATTTGTAGGTATTTATTAAAGTGAGTTTCCTACAATTTTAAAAAAGACCCAAAAAAGACAAACTAAAAGGACCAAGATTGCACTTTTTGCTGAAAAATGAAAAGTCTCATCTCTGAAGGGAATTTCGCTAGAATATTGGAATGAGTTCTACAATGTTATCCTAAGTATAGTATGTGCTCATCCCCATTTAATCACTGTAAAATATTATTGATCGTTCGTTGAACACGCTGTGGACTGGGAGCGTGAACTGAACGGTAGTGGAAATTAAAGCTAAAGTTGAATCGGGCTCTATTTCCGAAGGGACGTCTTCGACTGTTTTCGTAAACCAATCGACCTTTTCGTAGAAATCGCAGTTCTCTCATATACAGTCGATATTCTTCGTAACAATCACCGTTTTTTGTAATCATTTGTTTTCGTAAACCAGCGAGCGTGCGTTTTCGTCGACAGTCGGGTATTCTTGACCACTACGCTACCTGCCTCGGAGCGGTAAGTGGTCAAGACGCTCG